>NC_060142.1:65447635-65750665 GCF_021461385.2 Schistocerca piceifrons
AGTCTGGCTTTACTTGCTCTGCTATACAGTTGATAACATGTGCTTCTCAAATTACATGCAGCACCAAAAGGTAGAATACTTGAAGCAATTTATACTCTGCAACCATGATACAGAGGTATCTGTGAGGGTCAGAAGCACCTTGTTTTCTTGCACGGCATTTGGATATAGCAAGTTCAGCACATTGTTGACAAAGTGTGCAATTGTTTGCTGGTTAGTCTTTGGTAGTCGTTTTGAACAAATCAAGTAAGGCCTGGATGGCGCATCTGGGTCGAACTTGCCAGCAATCAGGTATGCAGTGTAACGGCCAGCACTGTTACTTGTTTCGTCAACAGAAATCCATACGCAAGACTCGCCAGTGTCTCCTCGGGCTCTGTGCCTCGAGTCAATGTAAATTGAATCCACAGAACTTTTACGCAACGTCCAACGTTGACTCTGCAGGAACAGACTGATGGCAGTATTTCTGAAGAAAACCTTTGAAAATAACACTTTTGGTTGTCGAAAAGGGATGTTTGCTGCCACAGTAGCATGACACAAGTCACTGCAGAAATGACTGATTTTAGTGGATTCATCAGATGTTAAATGCGTATGTTTCAGTTTTGATTTTCGTTCAACATTTGCCTTTTGTAACGCTCCATTTAGCAAGTTTAGTTTACCAACTATCCTGTCACACTACAGATTTTTGTTTGCAACTCGAAACTTAAAAGCAAAAAATCGAAACTTGGTACGTCACCTTAAAAACTGTTATGCTTTGCCCTATAGCTATGACAGTTTCACATTTATTTCTTTTTCTTTACATCAAAACTGAACTGAGTTACTTAAAAATTATAATAAGAGTTAACAATTGAGTCACGATGTCTCTCAGTATAATTTTAAACAATATTTACAAAATAATCAGCTTCACGAAAGCTCTGGTGTCAAAAGATGTGAGAACAAAGTCGCAATTCTGAACGGCAGGAAAGACTAAGAAGCATAAAAACATTAACAACGAAGTTCTTTGTTGCATGCTTGGTAGGATATACTTTATCCTTGTGTCGTATATTGCGGAAACTGGAGCAGTTATAGTCTTATACGAATGGACTTTCAGTTAGCTACTTCGCCATTTTCTTCTGTAGAACTATTTGCGCACTGTAATTAGAATAGATTTTGAAACAATGAACACGTTACACGTCATACACCCATGGGTACACCACGTACTGGTTTAGTTTGGCGGGTGGATAATATAAATTCGACAATGACCTCGCTTTTGTTCAAGGAGAGAGGTGAAGTTTCTTTTTTACTAGATGGATAGACAGTTTTAACTCTTCTCTTGTGTAGATATTTGTTTCATCTGAGGTGAGTGAACGGCGTGCCAGTATCTTTCTTTATGGAAACAAACAGTTAGTCAGGATTTTTTTCACCTTCGATTGTTGTAATCAAGTCCAACCTTTCGAAATTACAATAATTTTATGTTGCATTAAAGAAACAGTATTTTTTAGAATTTTAAAACTAAAATAGGCAAAAAGAAGGGTTAACGTCGAAATAGGCTCTTTTAGGTGCTATGAAATTAACCGTTACAAGTGTAATTACTCATGAAACGCGTAAGTACAAGTTTATTTTCGACTAGAAAATCAAGAAAATAATTGGTTTTAGGCTAAATGTCCATACTCTATTCACTAAATTTCCTGCAAAAAAGATCCTGTTCATTTTTTACAAGGGATAGGAAAACCTCAGATTATTAAAAATAGTTTTTAATGGTATAATTAATGTTTACTGTTAAATAATGTATGTTAATAACAAATATCAAATTTTTGTGCCACGTTTAAGAGCAGTAGAACCGTATTAACGGATAAATTTTATTAGGGGGTGTAACAGGCTGGAAACACGGGGAGAAGGGGTGGGAGGTACAAACACGAGGAAAGCTAGGTCGTCGGACTTCAAAGTTCTGCAAACCGAAGGTCGAGCAGGAAATGCCCAATTCTTTCTACTGCACTGCGTCACAAAAAGCAACTACAACGACTTTCACAGAGCGATACCATCCTTTATGCAGCTCGTCATATGAATCACTGGTGATAACAGTGTGTAGGCATGCTTGTGGGTGTATACTTTCCACGAAGTGCGTAAGCACTACACGGAATACAGATATGAATTACTAATAACACTAAAGCAAGACACGCATATGGTTACAATTCTTGTAAGTCTCTGCACACTGTCCTGCAGTGCCAGAGGGGAGAATGATTCTTATTCATCCACTTCGGTAGCTGTAGCGTTGTTCGGGGGGCCTGGCCACGGGTGCTGCTCGCTTTTCAATTTACAGAGACACTCTACCTTCACAGCATTTCCTGTCCTCTCACTTGAGTAGGTAAAATAAATTCACTGAGGTCATTTTGATTCAGCGGAGTCATAAAATTAACTGAATTTCTCGTCGGTGCATGGCAGAACATGATAATAATACACTACTGGCCATTAAAATTGTTACACCAAGAAGAAATGCAGATGATAAACGACTATTCATTGGCCAAATATATTATACTAGAACTGACATGTGATTACATTTTCACGCAATATGGGTGCATAGATCCTGAGAAATCAGTCCCCAGAACAACCACATCTGGCCGTAATAACGGCCTTGATACGCCTGGGCATTGATTCAACAGAGCTTGCATGGCGTGTACAGGTACAGCTGCTCATGCAGCTTCAACACAATACCACAGTTCATCAAGAGTAGTGACTGGCGTATTGTGACGAGCCAGTTGCTCGGCCACCATTGACCAGACGTTTTCACCTGCTGAAATGTAGTGTTTCGCAGGGATCGAATGAAGGGTAGAGCCACGGGTCATAACATATCTGAAATGTAGCGTCCACTGTTCAAAGTGCCGTCAGTGCGAACAAGAGGTGACCGAGACGTGTAACTAATGGCACTCCATACCATCACGCAGAGTGATACGCCAGTATACATTCACATCCGAGATATAGCAACGAAATGAATCACTTACCCTATAAACGAGCACCAGAGGCCTCAATATATCTTCCGAGAGCTAAGAGCTACAACAAGACCACGGAGCACTCAGAGCACACAAAGCACTTGTGACCTCCCCCTTCCTAATCGGCCTACTGGATTGTGATATAACTGACCGTGATCACATGTGCCTAATGAGTTTTTACAGTAAGTAAGGCTATCGTTACCGAAGGAAAATAACACCGGTTAGTTGGAGGAAAGTGTACAACAGATTCTTCTGAAGGAAGAATCTATTCTAAATCCAAGCAAAATTTAGATGATAATTTTGAAATGGGTGGAATACAGTGCAATCGCTCACGAACCGCACAGGGAGAAAAAGGGTACCACATAATATTTTCTACAAAAATCACTGATAACGCAAAGAAAATACTGATTAGCAAAAAAAAAGGGATAATTAAACGATCGCCAGCCCGCTAAGGCAATGAATCTCCAGAATCTTGGGAAAGGTAATGGCAAAGGAATTTAAGCAAATTGTCACTGGCCTGGCAACGGAAGTTTGTCATGCTTTTCCACAGCACTATAGTTCAGGAGAAAATAAATGAATCAGAAAGCACTGAGTTTGCAGTTACTTATTCCGAAATACTAAATTTTGAAAGTAACTTTAAATGAAATTACGCGTTAATTATGTGACTAGCGTAACTTGAACTTCGTCACGTAAAAAAAGTTTTCGGTAATCTCAGTATAACGTAATACAAAATTTAGAAAAAGGCAAGCAATTTACTTTTTATTATTGAAAGATTGAACTTATTTCACTTTAAACAAACGAGCAATTGGTTAAAATAACAACAATAAAATACATACCAAGCCAGCAGAAGTCACTCGTTAAGCTAAATACACAATAAATGAAATAGAACACTCTTAATTCGTGCTGTATCTTTAGTAATTAGTTTTGCCAGTGAAATTTTACTTTGCTTTAAGTAGCCTCTGTTACGCAACACAAGAATGAACAGTTATTGTGGCAGAAAATTTAGACTGAAACTGGATTTTAGGAAACACACTAACTGGCAGTAAATAGTTAACCACTTTTCATATTCTTAAGACACTCGGTGATTGCATGGAGCCGACCGGTGTGGCCGAGAGGTTCTAGGCGCTTCAGTCTGGAACCGCGCTACCGCTACGGTCGTATGTTCGAATCCTGCCTCGGGAATGGATGTGTGTGATGTCCTTAGGTTAGTTAGGTTTAAGTAGTTCTAAGTCCTAGGGGACTGATGATGGTTCAAATGGCTCTGAGCACTATGGAACCCAACTTCTGAGGTCATCAGTCCCATAGAACTTAGAACTACTTAAACGTAACTAACCAAAGGACATCACACACTTCCATGCCCGAGGCAGGATTCGAACCTGCGACAATAGTGGTGGCTCGGTTCCAGACTGTAGCGCCTAGAACCGCTCGTCACTTCGGCCGACGGGACTGATGACCTCAGATGCTAAGTCCCATAATGATCAGAGCCATTTGAACCACTTTTTTGATTGCATGGAAAGGAAAGGGACCCTGTTTAGTGTTAATGTCTGAGGACAATGACAACACAGGTGCCCTGCAAGTTATTATTGAAGTTATTCACACTTTGTGCAGGAAATGTTGCTGGGCAATGCCTTAACAGTCTTACCATGTTGTAGCTGTGCGGATGACGAAGAATGTAGCTGACGATAATGCTGCCCTGCCGTCGTTGCTACTGCTGCTGTTGGATGAGAAGAACCCCGAGTCGTCTCCAGAGCCACGGATAGTCATGGGACAGGCAATAGTTGTAATGGCAGTTTCCTCCGCCTGTCCACTCCTACCGTGATTTCAATACTCGCGGGTTAACAAATCTGGCGCGTCTACATTGGCGCGAGCATAGCTGCACACCACGTCGGCGGGAGCGCCCAACAAACGCTTCCGCACTCTTTCATAACTCAGGCTGCCCTGCTTTCCTGTCTGCTCGCAACGCGACAGACTCTCCATACGCAAAGATAAACAACGACACAATTACTAACATTTCGTCGTTGCTCCCGATACATTTCTATGAAGTTCGCTTGGCTATTACCCAGCAATTAACAATATTTTCATTATAATTACAATCAAGTAAATACAGTCAAAAATAAATACACTAGTGCATCGATTACATGTTAAATATAGTTTATGTAATATATCTTATATTTAAAATGTAATCAATGTACTAGTGTATTTATTTTTGACTGTATTTACTTGATTGTAATTATAATATAGTAATTATAATATAGTTTCTGTAATATATCTTCCCCCCCCCCCATGAACCATGGACCTTGCCGTTGGTGGGGAGGCTTGCGTGCCTCAACGATACAGATAGCCGTACCGTAGGTACAACCACAAATGAGGGGTATCTGTTGAGAGGCCAGACAAACGTGTAGTTCCTGAAGAGGGGCAGCAGCCTTTTCAGTAGTTGCAGGGGCAACAGTCTGGATGATTGACTGATCTGGCCTTGTAACATTAACCAAAACGGCCTTGCTGTTTTGGTACTGCGAACGGCTGAAAGTAAGGGGACACTACAGCCGTAATTTTTCCCGAGGGCATGCAGCTTTACTGTATGATTAAATAATTAGGGCGTCCTCTTGGGTAAAATATTCCGGAGGTAAAATAGCTCGCCATTCGGATCTCCGGGCGGGGACTACTCAAGAGGACATCGTTATCAGGAGAAAGAATACTGGCATTTTACGGATCGGAGCGTGGAATGTCAGATCCCTTAATCGGGCAGGTAGGTAAGAAAATTTAAAAACGGAAATGGGTAGGTTAAAGTTAGATATAGTGGGAATTAGTGAAGTTCGGTGGCAGGAGGAACAAGACTTTTGGTCAGGTGAATACAGAGTTATAAATACAAAATCAAATAGCGATAACGCAGGAGTAGGTTTAATAGTGAATAAAAAATAGGAGTTCGGTAAGCTACTACAAACAACATAGTGAACGCATTATAGTGGCCAAGATGGACACGAAGCCCACGCATACCACAGTAGTACAAGTCTATACCTCTGCAGATGATGAAGACATTGAAGAAATGTATGATGAGATAAAAGAAATTATTCAAATAGTGAAGGCAGACGAAAATTTAATAGTCATGGGTGACTGGAATTCGACAGTAGGAAAAGGAAGAGAAGGAAATGTAGTAGGAGAATATGGATTTGGGCTAAGAAATGAAAGAGGAAGCCGCCTGGTAGAATTTTGCACAGAGCATAACTTAATCATAGCTAACACTTGGTTCAAGAATCATGAAAGAAGCTTGTATACATGGAAGAAGCCTGGAGATACTGACAGGTTTCAGATAGATTATATAATGGAAAGACAGAGATTTAAGAACCAGGTTTTAAATTGTAAGACATTTCCAGGGGCAGATGTGAACTCTGACCACAATCTATTGGTTATGAACTGTAGATTAAAACTGAAGAAACTGCAAAAAGGTGGGAATTTAAGGAGATGAGACCTGGATAAACTGAAAGAACCAGAGGTTGTACAGAGTTTCAGGAAGAGCATAATGGAACAATTGACAGGAATGGTGGAAAGAAATACAGTGGGAGAAGAATGGGTGGCTTTGAGGGATGAAGTGGTGAAGGCAGCAGAGGAGCACGTTGATAAAACGACGAGGGCTAGTAGAAATCCTTGGGTAACAGAAGAAATATTGAATTTAATTCATGAAAGGAGAAAGTATAAAAATGCAGTAAATGAAGCAGGCAAAAAGTAATACAAACATCTCAAAAATGAGATCGAAAGGAAGTGCAATATGGCTAAGCAGGGATGGCTAGAGGACAAATGTAAGGATGTAGAGGCTTTTCTCACAAGGGGTAAGATAGATGCTCCCTACAGGAAAGTTAAAGAGACCTTTGGAGATAAAAGAGAGCAACTTGTACGAATATCAAGAGCTGAGATGGAGACCCAGTTCTAAGCAAAGAAGGGGAAAGCAGAAAGGTGGAAGGAGTATATAGAGGGTCTATACAGGGGTGATGTTCTTGAGGACAATATTATGGAATTTGAAGAGGAGGTAGATGAATATGAAATGGGAGATATGATACTGCGTGAAGAGTTTGACAGTGCACTGAAAGACCTAAGTCGAAACAAGGCCCCGGGAGTAGGCAACATTCCATTAAAACTACTGACAGCCTTGGGAGAGCCAGTCCTGACAAAACTCTACCATCTGGTGAGCAAGATCTATGAGACAGACGAAATTCCCGCAGACTTCAAGAAGAATATAATAATTCCAATCCCATAGAAAGCAGGTGTTGACAGATGTGAAAATTACCGAACTTCAGTTTAATAAGTCACAGCTGCTAAATACTAAGGCCAATTCTTTACAGACGAATGGAAAAACTGGTAGAAGCCGACCTCGGGGAAGATCAGCCTGGATCCCGTAGGAATGTTGGAACACGTGAGGCAATACTGACCCTACGACTTATCTTAGAAGAAAGATTAAGGAAAGGCAAACCTACGTTTCTAGCATTTGTAGACTTAGAGAAAGCTTTTGACAATGTTGACTGGAATACTCTCTTTCAAATTCTAAAGGTGGCACGGGTAAAATACAGGGAGCGAAAGGCTATTTACAATCTGCAGATGGCAGTTATAAGAGTCGAGGGACATGAAAGGGAAGCAGTGGTTGGGAAGGGAATGAGGCAGGGTTGTAGCCTCTCCCCGATGCTATTCAACCTGTATATTGAGCAAGCAGTAAAGGAAACGAAAGAAAAGTTCGGAGTAGGTATTAAAATCCATGGAGAAGAAATAAAAACTTTGAGGTTCGCCGATGACATTGTAATTATGTCAGAGGCAGCAAAGGACTTGGAAGAACAGTTGAACGGAATGGACAGTGTCTTGAAAGGAGGCTATAAGATGAACATCAACAAAAGCAAAACGAGGGTAATGGAATGTAGTCGAATTAAGTCGGGTGATGCTGCGGGAATTAGATTGGGAAATGAGACACTTAAAGTAGTAAAGGAGTTTTGTTATTTGGGGAGCAAAATAACTGATGATGGTCGGAGTAGAGAGGATATAAAATGTAGACTGGCAATGGCAAGGAAAGCGTTTCTGAAGAAGAGAAATTTGTTAACATCCAGTATCGATTTAAGTGTCAGGAAGTCGTTTCTGAAAGTATTTGTATGGAGTGTAGACATGTATGGAAGTGAAACATGGACGATAAATAGTTTGGACAAGAAGAGAATAGAAGCTTTCGAAATGTGGTGCTACAGAAGAATGCTGAGGATTAGATGGTTGGATCACATACCTAATGAGGAAGTATTGAATAGAATTGGGGAGAAGAGGAGTTTGTGGCACAACTTGACAAGAAGAAGGGACCAGTTGGTAGGACATATTCTGAGGCATCAAGGGATCAGAAATTTAGCATTGGAGGTCAGCGTGGAGGGTAAAAATCGTAGAGGGAGACCAAGAGATGAATACACTAAGCAGATTCAGAATGATGTAGGTTGCAGTAAGTACTGGGAGATGAATAAGCTTACACAGGATAGATTAGCATGGACAGCTGCATCAAACCAGTCTCAGGACTGAAGACCACAACAACAATATATCTTATAGATTCAGAATCAAAAGTTATCAACGAATATTAAACGGCGAAAATTTTGGATGGTGCAGAAGGTATTTTATCTGCAGTTTTGGTGTTACAAACTGAAGAGAGGAAGAAGATATCCGATTCCTGCACAAGCTTTCTTCTGCTTACTGTATCCTTCTGCCATTTGGTGGCGGAAAGGGAAATCACAGTAGTGGCCGGTAACTCCAGCCGTCCGATACTGCAAGACTCTCTCCTATCGTTCAATACTTCAAAATATACTCTCGCGGGTTAGCAAGCCGACCACGTAGTATGTTCTTTTCGTACCAAATATTAATTTGAGATTCAAATGAAACATAAGTAATTGATGGGAATGCTTGTTGAATACGGTACAGGGGTGAAAAGTCCCTTTGCATTCACGCGAGAAGCGACGCCGAGGAGACGCACGCTGGGACGGAGGCGCGGTCGCCTTTCTTTTGTTTCTCACCTGCTGGGAGGCGGCGCAGTCGCGGGACTGTGTTGTCCGGGCAGGAGTGCAGAGGGCGGGCCATTTGCATTTTTTCAATTCGGGAATTTAGTGCCGCCGTAAGCGCGTATATATTACGTGAGGGGCGGGGGCGGGGGCGCCGCCCTTATCTGAACCGCCGGCGGCCGATATTAAAACCGCACCCAATTCCGCGGCGAGCCGCAAACAGGGGGCTGATTCACGGCCGCAGCGCCGGGGCGAAACGCGTCGCGTCGCCGGCGGACAAATTAAGACCGACTGCAGACATCACTCCGCCAGACATTCTTAACGCGGCGCCCGCAAATGAGGAGGGGCACTGACGAACCAGCCCCGACAGCGACTTTCGCCTGGAAATTGCAAGGGTGTCGCCTTTGTACGTGTGCTCGCTGAAGAATGCCAACATTCGTTACTGTAACTCTACAATTAAAGTACACTTGTATCAAACAAACGCGTTCATGTGTCGAAGAAATTACTGAGACAGGTTTTTTGTGCCGGCCATTTGCACAGCAGCTGTATGTAAAATACAGTAGTTCCAAAAGAAAAACGCCCTTTGCATATTGCACAATAAGTTGTTTTGTTTATCTTGTACACCCAGATGTGTTTCGCCTTAGTTACAACGACTCTTCAGTGGGTGTCCTGAAACACCACATCTAAAATTCCACATCTACAGCTACATCTACGTCTACGTGATTACTCTGCTATTTACAATAAACTACCTGGCAGAGGCTTCAATGAACTACCTTCAACCTTTCTACCGTTCCACTCTTGAACGGTGCGCGGGAGAAACGAGCACTTAAATTTTTCTGTGCGAGTCCTGATTTCTCTTATTTTATCGTGACGATAATTTCTCCCTAAGTAGGTGGGTGCCAACGGAATGTTTTCGCAATTGGAGGAGAAAAGTGGTGATTGAAATGTCATGAGAAAATCCCGTCGCAACGAAAAACGCCTTTGTTTTGATGAATGCTACTCCAATTCACATGCCATGGCACTATCTGCCCTATTTCGCGATGGTACAAAACGAGCCGCCCTACTTTGAACTTTTTCGATGTCATCCGTCAGTCCCACCTGATGTGGATCCCACACCGCACAGCAATACTCCAGAATAGGGCGGACAAGCGTGGTGTTAGCAGTCTCTTTAGAAACCTGCTGCACTTTCTATGTTCCAATCAATCTCAGTCTTTGATTTGCGCTATACTCAACATTATCTAAGTGATCATTCCAATTTAAGTTATTTGTAATTGTAATCCCTAAGTATTTAGTTGAATTTACAGTCTTAAAGATTTATGTGACTTACCACGTAATCGAAATTTAGCGGATTTATTTTAATACTCATGTGAATAACTTCACACTTTCTTCACTCAAGATCAACTTCCACTTTTCACATCATACAGATATCTTATCTAAATCATTTTGCAATTCAGTTTGGTCATCTGACGACTTTACAGGACGGTAAATGACAGCATCATCTGCAAACAATCTAAGACGGCTACCCAGATTGTCTCCTAGGTCGTTAATATAGAACAGGAACACTAGAAGGCCTATAACACTTTCTTGGGGAACGCCGGATATTACTTATGTTTTACTCGATGTCTCTCCGTCTATTACTACGAACTGTGACCTTTCTGACGGGAAATCACAAATCCAGTCGCACAGCAGAGGCGATATTTTTTGGTTAGAAGACGCTTTTGAGGAACGGTGTTGAAAGCCTTCTGGAAATCTAAAAATATGGAATCTATTTGACATCCCCTGTCGATAGCACTCATTGCTTCAAGATATTTTCGTTTACACATACAGTTTATCGTTTGAACTTACCTGTAGCCCATAGATTCAAAACAGTTCGTTGGGGTTTTTGTAATAAAATGGAAAAGTACTTACCGATCAGCGTCAAATACATTATTTTTATACCAAACATATTTCTCTCAGGGGACAAACTGGTTGAAAGTTTGCACTTTTCGTTTTGGTCACTGTTATCAACGTACAGCACTTTAACCGTAATTTTTTGTGTCTGTTGTCTAAATTGTTTCTGTAAGTGTTCCCAACAATACACACAGAAAATGGCAGTTAAAGTGCTATCGTTGAAAGCAGTGACCAAAAGGAAAAACGCAAACTTTCAACGAGTTTGCTACCTGAAAGAAAACTGTTTGGCTTACAAATAATGAATTAGACGCTGATCGGTAAGTACTTTTCCATTTCATCATAAAAACCTCAACGAAGTGCTTTACATCTATAACCTATGAGTGCAAACAATAACCTGTACGGGCAAACGAAAAAATCAAATCGTGTAATGTTTCACGACACTCACTGAAGAGGCTTTGTAACTAAGGCGAAACGCGTCTGGATGCACAAGATCAATAAAAAAACTTAATGTGCAGCATGCAAAACGCGTTTTTCTTTTGAAACTACTGTATTTTAAATTTCTGAGAATGCGCCCGTTATTGTACGGAAGTGGAATCGTGGTGTGAGAACGGAAAAGAATACACCCCAAAGCCCAGAGTCAAGGTAATCAAGCAGCTGAGGAGTTTCTTGACTTACGGAATTCAATGGGCTCGGCGTCGCACCAGCATTTATCAAGGTACTGTCATGCCAGGTATCGAACAACATTAGTCACTAGGTTGAGGAATTCTTGGTAAGGAGGGGGCAGCATCTTTTCTCGGACGGCGCATCATCGACAGAACTTGAAGTAGCTTCAAGCGTGCCCCCGTTAAGTCTGCTGGCATCATTGCTATTCATATTCTATATTAATGATCTGACTGACAGTGTTTACAACAAACACATTTGTTCATATGGTGCAAGTAATGAAGCACAGCGTGGTGAGCGAAATGTTTATATAATGTTTAATAAACAAGGTAAGTAAGGTGTAAGTGTAGGCCAGATGTGGATTGAATTCAACAACAAAACGGTATCGACAGCAACTGAGAGATTCACGGAGCTGATCACCCATGGTACACCAAATGGGTCATAAGGCTGGTGCAGAAACAACGAAAAAGCATGCCAAATTGAAACGAATGCAAAATCCCCAAGACTGCTGATCTTTTATAGAAGCTCGAAATTTAGAGCGGACTTCAAGCGATATGCTTATAATAGTTTCCACAACGAAACTCTGTCTCGAAACCTGGCACAAAATCGAAAGAGAATTTGATTGTACGTAAACTATACTAGCGGCAAGACACAACCAACGCCTCTCTCCGCGATAGCAATGGAAATACTATCGACGACAGTGCTGATGAAGCAGAGTTACTAAACACAGCCTTCTGAATATCCTTCACCAAAGAAGATTAAGTAAATATTCCAGAATTTGCATGAAGAGCAACTGCCAACATCAGTAACTTGGAAGTAGATATCCTTGGAGTAGTGAAGCATCTTAAATCACTTAATAAAAGCATGTCTTCCGGTCCACACTGTATACCAATTAGGTTCCTTTCAGAGTACGCTGATGCAATAACTCCATACATAACATCATGTACAACCGTTCGCTTGACGAAAGGTCCGTACCCAAAGACTGGAAAGTTGCTCACGTTCACCCCAGTATTCAAGGAGGCAATAGGAGTAATCCACTAAATTAGAGGCTATTATCATTAACGTCGATATGCAGCAGGATTTTGGAACATATAGTGTGTACGAACATTATGAAATACCTCGAAAATACCAGTCTATTGACACATAGTCAACATGGGTTTGCCGCCCGCGGTGGCCGAGCGGTTCTAGGCGCTACAGTCTGGAACCGCGCGACGCTACGGTCGCAGGTTCGAATCCTGCCTCGTGCATGGATGTGTATGATGTCCTTAGGTTAGCTAGGTTTCAGTAGTTCTAAGTTCTAGGGGACTGATGACCTCGGGAGTTAAGTCCCATAGTGCTCAGAGCCATTTGAACCATTTGATCACGGGTTTAGAAAAGATCGTTCATGTGAAACACAACTAGCTCTTTACTCGCACGAAGAGTTGTGTGTTATCGACAAGGGATTTCAAATTGATTCCGTATTTCTAGATTTCCAGAAGGCTTCTGACACCGTACCTTACAAGTAGCGTGTAACTAAACTGCTTGCTTGTCGAATATCATCTCTGTTATGCGACTGGATTCGTGATTTCCTGTCAGAGAGGTCCCAGTTTGTAGTAACTGACTGCAAGTTTTCGAGCAAAACAGAAGTGATTTCTGGCGCTCCCCAAGATAGTCTTACAGGCCCTCTATTGTTCCATACCTATGTAAATGATTTAGGAGAGAGTTTGAGCAGCCTTCTTAGGTTGTTTGCAGAAGATGTTGCCGTTTATGGTACGGTAAAGTCATCAGCAAATCAAAACAGTTGAAAAACGATTTAGATAAGATATCTGTACGGTACGATAACGGCAGTTGACCCTAAATAACGAAAGGTGTGAGGTCATCCGTATGAGTGGTAAAAGGAATCCGTTAATTTTCGGTTACACAATAAATCAGTCAAATCTAAGGGCTGCAAGTTCAACTAAATACCTAAGAATTACAATTATGAAAGACTTAAATAAGGAAGAATACATATGAAATGTTGTGGGAAAGGCGAACGAGAGACTGCGGTTTATTGACAAAACCCTTAAAAGATGCAACAGAACCACCACTAAAGAGACTGCCTACACTATGGTTGTCCGTCCTCTGTCCTGTTTTGGAGTACTGCTGGACGGAATGGGATCCTTAACACGTACATCGATAAATTTCAAAGAAGAGCAGCACGTTTTATACTATCGAGTAATAGTGGAAAGAGTGCCACAGACGCGATGCGGGATATGAGGTGGACATCATTAAAACAAAGGCGTTTCTCATTGCGATGAAATATTCTCGCGAAATTTCAGTCAATAACTTTCTCCTCCGAATGCGAAAATATTTTGTTGCCACCGACCAACATAGAGAAAAACAATTATCATAATAAAATGAGGGAAATCAGAGCTTACACGGGAGGGTATTGGTGTCCGTTTTCTCCGCTCCCTGTTCGAAGATGGAATGACTGAAGATTATTGTGAAGGTGTTTCGACGAATCCTCTGCCAGCCATTTAAGCGTGATCTGCAGAGTAGCCCTGTAGATGTAGACAAGTCAATCTTTTCTTTTTTATGTTAGTCATCAAATGTATGCAGTACATGTTCCATTTGTTGACCTTGTTGATGCACCACCGCTTCGAGACGAATTGTAGTGTTTCCGCCCACCCTACGACCCAAGTCTTCTACGTTGTGACAGCCACTCTCAGTTGGGTTAGATAACGTGGTTTGTTGCGACAGACTCTCTCCATCAAATATGCCTGTAAGAAACAACCACAGGGATTAACATCCTGACACAGTGGCGGCTATATTGAACCACCCTGAAAACGGTCTGATTATCTACGGGACATCACACAGGGCCCAAAATGTTCGTGCAGGAAATCTAGAATATTTACTGTGTGAAGACGAGGTCCATCTTGCCAGAACCGTTGCGTCTCCATTGGTAAACATTTTTCGTAACATTGCGGAAGAAAACTCGTCGGCAACATGTCCATACAACGCGCACTGTTAAATGTGCTTTTGAAAAAGGTTGGGCCAGTGATTCCATGGCTGGAAATGGCACCGCATACATTCACTTTTTCTCCATAATTTTCAGTCTCGTATACAACATCGGGAGCTTCTTGTGACCAGTACGTGAATTCTGCCTATCGGTGCTACCGTTCAGTTGAACGTACACCTGACCAGAGAACCATGTGTTACGAATAACGGCAGCATCGTTTACGAGAGCCGAAGTCGCATACTGTAATCACCGTACCTTGTCAGTTTGTGCAACACTGTCATTTTGTATGGGAACAATTTCACTCCAGTATGAAGTATTCTCTGAAGAGATGGACGCGCACTTTGACCGAAGCTGGCCTCGCGGATTTCCTGGGACTTTGTGTCGAAGCCGCTCTCACAGCCTCGATATTCTCTGGAGTATGGACTTTGTTGCCACAAGGTCGCTTTTGCTCTAAAATATTGCCCTTAGTTTCAGATTGTGGTTAGTCTGCACACTGTGTCTCTGCAGAAGGTCCACCTCGTAAGAAAATAAACACGAAAACGCCGTTGAGTCTCTGCTGCAGACTTCGTAAAACAAGGCACTCTTTACTTTGTGTTCTAGCATCAACCGGGCGTTGTCCGCCATTTTACTAAACTTGATCGGTGTCGACTAAGCCCCTACCATGCCGTAGTGGATAAGTGAAGAAACTGTTCCTGAATTGAAGACCGCCATTTTCAGGGAGGGATATTCATACTGAAGTGTCGGCAGAAGTGCCAACACCGTGTTGTTTGAGGAAGCCGAAATGCACGCTATAAGCTCACGCAGGATGGCGTGAGGTCTGGAACAATAACGGAAATTATAGTAGCCAAAAATACACACCTGGAAATTGAAATAAGAACACCGTGAATTCATTGTCCCAGGAAGGGGGAACTTTATTGACACATTCCTGGGGTCAGATACATCACATGATCACACTGACAGAACCACAGGCACATAGACACAGGCAACAGAGCATGCACAATGTCGGCACTAGTACAGTGTATATCCACCTTTCGCAGCAATGCAGGCTGCTATTCTCCCATGGAGACGATCGTAGAGATGCTGGATGTGGTCCTGTGGAACGGCTTGCCATGCCATTTCCACCTGGCGCCTCAGTTGGACCAGCGTTCGTGCTGGACGTGCAGACCGCGTGAGACGACGCTTCATCCAGTCCCAAACATGCTCAATGGGGGACAGATCCGGAGATCTTCCTGGCCAGGATAGTTGACTTACACCTTCTAGAGCACGTTGGGTGGCACGGGATACATGCGGACGTGCATTGTCCTGTTGGAACAGCAAGTTCCCTTGCCGGTCTAGGAATGGTAGAACGATGGGTTCGATGACGGTTTGGATGTACCGTGCACTATTCAGTGTCCCCTCGACGATCACCAGTGGTGTACGGCCAGTCTAGGAGATCGCTCCCCACACCATGATGCCTGGTGTTGGCCCTGTGTGCCTCAGTCGTATGCAGTCCTGATTGTGGCGCTCACCTGCACGGCGCCAAACACGCATACGACCATCATTGGCACCAAGGCAGAAGCGACTCTCATCGCTGAAGACGACACGTCTCCATTCGTCCCTCCATTCACGCCTGTCGCGACACCACTGGAGGCGGGCTGCACGATGTTGGGGCGTGAGCGGAAGACGGCCTAACGGTGTGCGGGACCGTAGCCCAGCTTCATGGAGACGGTTGCGAATGGTCCTCGCCGATACCCCAGGAGCAACAGTGTCCCTAATTTGCTGGGAAGTGGCGGTGCGGTCCCCTACGGCACTGCGTAGGATCCTACGGTCTTGGCGTGCATCCGTGCGTCGCTGCGGTCCGGTCCCAGGTCGACGGGCACGTGCACCTTCCGCCGACCACTGGCGACAACATCGATGTACTGTGGAGACCTCACGCCCCACGTGTTGAGCAATTCGGCGGCACGTCCACCCGGCCTCCCGCATGCCCACTATACGCCCTCGCTCAAAGTCCGTCAACTGCACATACGGTTCACGTCCACGCTGTCGCGGCATGCTACCAGTGTTAAAGACTGCGATGGAGCTCCGTATGCCACGGCAAACTGGCTGACACTGACGGCGGCGGTGCACAAATGCTGCGCAGCTAGCGCCATTCGACGGCCAACACCGCGGTTCCTGGTGTGTCCGCTGTGCCGTGCGTGTGATCATTGCTTGTACAGCCCTCTCGCAGTGTTCGGAGCAAGTATGGTGGGTCTGACACACCGGTGTCAATGTGTTCTTTTTTCCATTTCCAGGAGTGTAGTACATAGCTTCTGGAATACTTAACTTTAATTCATAATTGTAGAACATCGCTCTTGATGATACAGAAGAATTATAGCAATTGAATACGGCGCCTTGCTAGGTCGTAGCCAATGACTTAGCTGAAGGCTATGCTAACTATCTTCTCGGCAAATGAGAGAGTCTTCGTCAGTGTCTGTTGCTAGCTACGTCGGCTGTACAACTGGGGCGAGTGCTAGTACGTCTCTCTAGACCTGCCGTGTGGTGGCGCTCGGTCTGCTATCACTGACAGTGGCGACACGCGGGTCCGACGTATACTACCGGACCGCGGCCGATTTAAAAGCTACCACCTAGCAAGTGTGGTGTCTGGCGGTGACACCACACATACTGACCTACGGTTCAAAGGGTAAGGGAGGTAAGGGGAAGAAAACAGAAGAACAAAATAAAAGTATGTTTACATCACAGTTCCTACCGAGTGATCAAGTCTATCTTGTACGAACGTAGTTGTCTACTTTTGTTTATTAGACCTCAATCAAAAGACGTGAAGCTATAAATGTCTGTTCAAGAACTCAAATTTCGTTTCTTACAAGTATGAGCGAAAATGTATCAAGTTTTCGGTTCGATCCCGTTGCATGAAACTTATGAAGTAGCAAATAGTGAGATTACTTTATCTTGCACTAATTTGTTGCTTTTGGTCCCTGTTTAATATTTCCTGGCACATATTTTGCGTCTGTCTTTTTTGATTATTTTTTCAGTCCTTAATTTAGTTTTGTATTGCATAATTTTATCTACCTCAGTTTCGACAATTTTATCTTAGTTTTCCTTCATCTATCTTGGACTTGAACAATTGTAATCTCCAATATAACTTGAACTATCCCCTTTATTTTCACACCTTTTTTGACATCAGAGAGACAGTGTTCTAATGAACGTTATTTGCACCTGTTAACTTATTGTGTCTGCCACGTTTTACCTCATATGTGCTATTATTTACTAAGTGTAGTCCACAGCGCTCCCCTGCAAATGGCGGCTTCAATATGGGAGCGCTATACTAGCGTCACTGAGCGGTCTAGTTATTTTTGGTATATCTGTTGTGGCGACATGCATACTGACAGGTGGTGTCCTCTAGTGAAACTGGCACTAACTAGTGCTTCGTCACAAGATTCAAACGTTGCCAACCTGAAAATAACAAATTTAGCAGACAATATTAATGTATGACGTTTCGTGCGCCGCCCTGTGCTATCTAGAAAAAGGTGCACAAATATCCATCCAGGTCTTGAATGTGGTGTAAAGGTTGCAAACTTGCCTTAAATTTCCAGAAAAATATGAATTGTGCCCTTGACCGAATGCGGAGAAGTAGTATCCTATCCATACAGCATAAATGAGTCACTGCTGGAATCAGTCAATTCGTACTAATAACATAAGTTGCAGAAATATGAAATTTAATGTACATATAGATTCGGTCGTAGATAAGGCAGGTTGCAGATAGTTGACTACACACTTCTGTGTCCCATCTTAGAGTGTTATTCAGATGTGTGGAACCCATAGCAAATAGAACAGGAGTTACTGAACGTATTCAGATAAGATTATTTTCAGTTTTCTCTCTTGCTCAGTCCTGCAATATTTTGCAAATGACAACACTTTACGCCTGCACTCTCAATAAAGGTGTTTAATCCCCACGACCGCGATTTCGGCCTATTATGCGACTCTCGAGTGGAAGCTCAGTATGGATAATGTGTATCGTTCCTTCATTAACACACCGTCCTCAGGTTAACCGTTTACATATTCCATGTGTGTAGTAAGAGAGGAGTTTCCCGCATTTGGATAAAAGAATGTAACGTAAGAGCTATCGAATTTATCTCTCTCTGGTACTTTCAGTGTGCGTCTACCATGTGTGAATTTCACAACACAGTCAAATGTCACAGCTAATGGGTGCACAGTGATGATTACGGTGTACTCAGCGGCCAATGTGCAGCGTAAAGCTGCTGCCCGGCCAGACATTTAACCAGCCCGTAAAGTGTCGATCCAGTGGCGCACATGATAGGCCGTAGGGCGTGTCTCTCGTCACCACTGGCATAGAGTGTTATTGAAAATCTCCTCCCTCGCCTACATTTTATGGCCTACGGCCTATCGTCTGCACCATTGCCGACTTACAGACTCACAAAACTTCTGGTCAGTTCTCTTACTCCGTACGTTGGCCGCTGTGTGCACCATATCAAGAATACTACCGATTTCGTCAGCCTCATTAAATGCTTGCGACTTGGAGAAGGAGATTTCATGGTAATCTTTGATGCCGTCTCATTATTCACATGTGTTTCCAGCGAGGACTATACAGATCCGCTGTCCCAGTCCGTTGACGATCAGTTGTGGATTGAAAATTGGAAATTTAAGGTAAGTTCCAATGGGACCAAACTGCTGAGGTCATCGGTCCTAGGGTACACACTACTTAATCTAACTTGCACTAAGGACAACACACACACCAATGCCACAGGGAGGAGTCGAAGCTCCAATGGAGTTGTTGATTGAGTTAAGCACACTGTGACATTATAGTATTTTTTGTATGGTAGAAAATATTTTAAACAGATGGAAGGCTTCGCTATGGGTAGCCCATTACCTTGAGACATAGCGAACATGTTTATGAAATAGTTTGAGGGCATCGCCCTGGGAACCGTACCTGAAAAACGCAGTTGCTTTGCCGTTACATTGGCGACACAGGCGTTGTCTAGCCTCATGGATGCGATTAGTTGGGAGAGCTCTCGGACCACATCAACAAAATCCATCATCACATCATCATCACATCAACATCACGTTAGAGGTTGACAAGGGCGATGCCTTGCCATTCCTAGACCTCCACAAACGCCTAAAAGAAAAATGGGTGTTTGAGCCATGGTAATTACGGAAGACCCACCAACACGGACTCGTATCTGCACGTTGTTAGCAATGTTCTCTTCTCAGGACCTTAGTGCGTCGGGATGAGGCCATTTTAGACGCTGAAAACCTGCCGAAAGAAGTGAACTACTTACAGAAAGTGTCACAAGAAAACGCCTACAACAGTCAAATTTCTCAAATCATTTCGCCGAAGAACCGGTAGCAGCAAGCCACAGAGGAGACACGAAGAAGCTTGCTTTTTTACGCTCTACGTCTCATTGGCAGGAAAGATTAGCAGCCTCGTAAAGAGGTATGAAATCGATTCAGGCTTCTGGTCTGCAGCGGAACTTCGACCATTCATTAGACTTGCCAAACGAATATAATAGCATTTACTTTCAGTCCCAGTCGCACATTTTTTATGCTATGACAAGTTTCGAACTGTCTAGACAATATTCAGAACGATCCATTCGCACCATCAACAGAACAGGATATGCTAACGGTATACTACGCCTTGCACATCGCTGGCAACGGGTTCTACACAACGCTGGTGACTACTTTGAAGGACAGTAACAGGTGCAAACACGTGACTTGTAACCTTCCCGTATAAAAATTTAAAAAAATGATAATTTTTTTGTTAATGTCGTAACTCATGAAAACTGGTAAATTTTGACATAAGCAGCGCTCCGCCATGGCCCTGTGAAATCAGTCTGAATAAACTGAAAAATTCTTACCTCATGATGGTGTCGCCGGATAACGCTGTCTATATATCTGCTCGTACATGGCACAGCTTAGTGCAATGCTGGCCCATCTACCAAAACTGGACAAAGTTTGTGTGAGATCTGGATCATTAGAAAAACTGACTTTCCTTATTGACACAGCTACACAGCTGGTCGTCTGATGATCAAAGAACACATGACAATGATCTGAGAAAATTTCTGAAGTATTTGAATTTAAATACACTACTGGCCATTAAAATTGCTACACGAAGAAGAAATGCAGATGATAAACGGGTATTCATTGGACAAATATATTATACTAGAACTGACATGTGAAAACATTTTCACGCAATTTGGGTGAATAGATCCTGAGAAATCAGTACCCAGAACAACCACCTCTGGCCGTAATAACGGCCTTGATACGCATGGGCATTGAGTCAAACAGAGCTTGGATGGCGTGTAAAGGTACAGCTGCCCATGCAGCTTCAACACGATACCACAGTTCATCAAGAGTAGTGACGGGCGTACTTTGACGAGACAGTTGCTCGGCCACCATTGACCACACGTTTTCAATTGGTGAGAGATCTGGAGATTGTAACGTCCACTGTTCAAAGTGCCGTCAATGCGAACAAGAGGTGACCGAGACGTGTAACCAATGGTACCCCATACCATCACGCCTGGTGATACGCCAGTATGGCGATGACGAATACACGCTCCCAATGTGCGTTCACCGCGATGTCGCCAAACACGGATGCGACCATCATGATGCTGTAAACAGAACCTGGATTCCATTGCCATTCGTGCACCCAGGTTCGTCGTTGAGTACACCATCGCAGCCACTCCTGTCTGTGATGCAGCGTCCAGGGTAACCGCACCCATGGTCTTCGAGCTGATAGCCCATGCTGCTGCAAACATCGCCGAACTGTTCACGCAGATGGTTGTTGCCTTGCAAACGTCGCCATCTGTTGACTCAGGGATCGAGACGTGTCTGCACGATCCGTTACAGCCATGCGGATAAGATGCCTGTCATCTCGACTGATAGTGATACGAGGCCGCTGGAATCCAACACGTCGTTACGTATTACTCTGCTGAGCCCACCGATTCCATATTCTGCTGACAGTCATTGCATCTCGACCAACGCGAGCAGCAATGTCGCGATACGATAAACCGCAATCGCGATAGGCTACAAGCCGACCCTTATCAAAGTCGGAAACGTGATGGTACGCATTTCTCCTCCTTACACGAAGCATCGCTACAACGTTTTACCAGGCAACGCCGGTCAACTGCTGTTTGTGTATGAGAAATCGGTTGGAAACTTTGCCCATGTCAGCACGTTGTAGGTGTCGCCACCGGCGCCAACCTTGTGTGAATGCTCTGAAAAGCTAATCATTTGCATATTACAGTATCTTCTTCCTGTCGGTTAAATTTCGCCTCTGTAGCACGTCATCTTCGTGGTGTTGCAATTTTAATGGCCAGTAGTTTAAATGAATGGAGCGGGATTGCCAATGACTTAAGGTAAAATTATTCTAACTTTTTTTTTGTTGACTGGTAAAAATTATATTCTGAAAATCTTTTACATTGCTGATAAACATCTTCAATCGATTATATGAAAAATTGAACATTACAAATCTGGGTCAATTGGTGCTGACGAATCACAAAAAGATTGAAGCAAATTCATTTTAACATCTCAGACAAATGACTTAACTACGCGCATGCCAATAAAAATAATAAAATTTACCTTACAGTTCATGGCTATGAACTGCGCCGTACCAGCGACAGACTACAACAGCACTGTAGCTGCGAGCGACTGCAACTACTTTCGAGACTGCTCTGACCTGCGACTGTATTGCAGCAAAGATATTTTCTGTCGCAGGCAGCGCGTGAGCAATACATGGAAATTACATTTGCTCCAGCAGGATGGTGAACCCCTTACAAACTCTTTTGTATCGGTTGTGAATAAATAGTTAGCACTATTTAAGTTCCAACCCTCGTTAATTCCAGGACGCCATTATGGTTCGTTTGTTAACGATCCCAGTAAAACGGTTTACAGTTAAATAGATGAAAAAAAGATTCATCGAAAAAATTACTAAATATCGAAAGCACGATTACGATGACTACTACAGAGACTGGAGTCGTATTACAACCTATCACCGACCGACTAGATAGGCGCGCCGCAGAAACATCGTGCATACATCTTTCAACTTCGTGGCTGTTCGTAAATGATCGGTAATTGTAAAAATATTCATGTCTTTTCAGGTTTAAAGGATTTACTGCACAGTGGTAATGCAGCATCAAAGCTTTACTGGTAAGTAGGCTTCTCCTAGCATTCACTCTGCTAAAGATGAACTCTAATACTCAATATTTATTACAGAAAAGATTCACGCCTGAGTACTGGTAAGTCCCCAACGAACAGATCGCCGGGCGAGAGTCTTTCTCATTGCTCGCCCACATCTCCGCAGCCCATTAACACACCATCGTGCCATACGGTTCATCTATTAACAATGCCTGCGTGGGAAATAGCTTCTCATTGGGTGCTGGTTTTTTTTCCCCAGTGCTGCTTAAGGGAGATAATTACTTCTGCTAACTGCAGAAATAAGGAGCTGTCGAAAGTGAGAGGAACCTCGCAGGATACATGTAGCTGCGTCAGGAAACCGTAGCGTCTCTGTCCCTAATACACATCGATTGGTATTCTGAAGATGACCCAGGGAGACCGAAACTAGTCATACTACAAAAAATGTGCAACTGATTGAAAAATAAACGATATATGATTTCTTTTAAAAAATACCATTACATTTGATAAATTGTCTCGCAGTCAATACGTTGGTTATAGTGAGACATGAGGAAGATGATGTTGAAAGTCGCGAGCTCTATCTTCTTATCTCGTGTTTTCTACTGAAAATATCGTGCTTGTACTCTTGTTAACTTTACTATTACAGAGATCGCCTAAACTTTATTTTTTTAAATGGTTCTGTGCGCAACAAATAACGTACTTGGTCTTTCTGCTGCCACTGCTTGATCTGCTGCATTCCATTATTTAACAAAAACATAAAAAAACCTATTATTCATGCTGAGTGCAATGCATGTTCTGTATGGCGGCTCCTGCTGTTGCTGCGGCTGCTGCTGCTTACTACAACTACATATAATTCAAGAGAAAGGGTTTGGTTAAATCTAAACTCGATAAATGATAACCCAAACAAGTATTCCTTTTTTCAAAAACTTTATTCTGAAAGCGATTCTTTCTCATTAACAAAACGCTAGAAGCTCTTTGAACAATCGCTTCGTATGTAAATCTGCCTCCAGTGGCATTAAAGCAATATTGCAAATTAATCAAACTCTAGAGGCAGACTGAAATACTTCTCAATTAAATACATAGTGAAACGTTTCCCTGACAATTACAAAAGAAATCAATGACAAAAATCAATACTTAATCTATTCGCCTAACAATGGTTTCCCTTAAGAATTCAGCTCCTATCATTATCAAAATTACCGTCCGCTGCTACGCACATACACAAACCCTTTTCTTTACATTAATAAGCGCGCTGCAAATTATAAAAAAAATATCAGCTCAATGCCAAATGCTGTGTCGCTGCTGGCGGACACGGCAGTACGGCAGCTCGGCGAAGGCCCCTCGCCCAACACATGTGCGCACCACAGCAGGCGGGCTCCTACACTGGCTGCCAAACTGCGGCTAATTAATCCGTGAGCTGCGAAGCGCGACAACAATATCTTAGATTCCAGAGCTTGTGTATGCGCGCTGTAGCCAACGTTTGAATCCTAAGAGAGTATTGCCAACTCTCAATGCGGATCACAGTTTGTCAGAAATATACAAAGTACGGTGCGTGTGTATGTGGCCAGTTTCATGTCAGATGGACTGCACACACTATAAGGGCAAAAAAGGGTTTTGGCATAGCGTTGTAAAAAGAAGTCCGCCCCGATAGCTGAGTGGTCAGCGCGGCGATCTGTCACGCCAAGGGGCCCGGGTTCGATTCCCAGCTGGGTCGGAGATGTTCTCCGCTCAGGGATTTGTTGCAGTGTTGTCCTCATTATCATTTCATTATCATCAGTGGAGTGCAACGGGAAACCACCACTGGAATCACTTCCCTAAACGCTCATGCGGTGGGCCTCTCTCACGAGACTTCCCCCATGACCAGACTTGCTGTCAGTTTTAAGTGTAAAAGGAACGGTCGAGGAAGAAAGTTCTGACAACTGCCATATCTCCGATTTGCGTTGTACACTACTGACACTAAAATTGCTACACCAAGAAGAAATGCAGATGATAAACGGGTATTCATTGGACAAAAATACTATACTAGAACTGCCATGTGATAACATTTTCACGCAATTTGGGTGCATAGATCCTGAGAAATCAGTACCCAGAACAACCACCTCTGGCCGTAATAGCGGCCTTGATACGCCTGGGCATTGAGTCAAACAGAGCTTGGATGGCGTGTACAGGTGCAGCTGCCCATTCAACACGACACCACAGTTCATCAGGAGTAGTGACTGGCGTATCGTGACGAGCCAGTTGCTCGTCCGCCATTGACCAGACGTTTTCAATTACTGAGAGATCTTGAGAATGTGATGGCCAGGGCAGCAGTCGAACATTTTCTGGATCCATAAAGGCCCACGGGTCGTAACACATCTGAAACGTAGCGTCCACTGTTCAATGTGTCGGCAATGCGAACAAGAGGAGACCGAGACGTGTAACAAATGGCACCCCATACCAGCACGCCGGGTGATACACCAGTATGGCGATGACGAATAAACGCTTCCAATGTGCTTTCACTGCGATGTCGCCAATAACGGATGCGACCATCATGATGCTGCGAACAGGACCTGGATTCATCCGAAAAAATGACGTTTTGCCATTCGTGCACACAGGTTCGCCGTTGAGTACACCATCGCAGGGGCTCCTGTCTGTGATGCAGCGTCAAGGGCAACTGCAGCCACGGTCTCCGAGCTGATAGTCCATGCTGCTGCAAACGTCGTCGAACTATTCGTGCAGATGGTAGTTGTCTTGCAAACGTCCCCATCTGTTGACTCAGGGATCGAGACGTCGCTGCACGATCCGTTACACCATGTGGATAAGATGCTTGTCGTCTCGACTGCTAGTGATACGAGGCCGTTGGGATCCAGCACGGCGTTCCGTGTTACCGTCCTGAGCCCACCCATTCCATATTCTGCTAACCAACGCGAGCAGCAATGTCGCGATACGATAAACCGCAATCGCAATAGGCTACAATCCGACCTTCATCACAGTCGGAAACGTGATGGTACGCATTTCTCCTCGTTACACGAGGCATCACAACAACGTTTCACCAGGCAACGTCGGTCAACTGCTCTTTGTGTATGAGAAATCGGTTGGAAAATTTCCTCATGTCATTACGTTGTAAGTGTCGGCACCGGCGCCAAAGTTGTGTGAATGTTCTGAAAAGCTAATCATTTACATATCACAGCATCTTTGTCCTGTCGGTTAAATTTCGCGTCTGTGCCACGTCATCTTCTTGGCGTAGCTATTTTAATGCCCAGTAGTGCCCTTCAGACAGGCAGTGACAAGTCTCTTCCCGTATGGGGATCACGGCACCTGTGCGAGTGCAAGACGTGGACACCAGGTGACGTGTGGGGGGGGGGGGGGGGGGGGGGTCTGGGCCAGTCCTGGAGATGTGCTCGGATAGCCAAAATGTTTAAGACAACCACACGAGGTAAGCGGGAAATCCGAACATCGGTCCTCGCTGTCGGGGCGTGTGGTGGCTTACAGTCAGGTTGGTATCCCACCACTGTCCAGGCCGTCTCCAGACACCACTCCACTAGCCAGCAGGGCTCAGTTCAATCGAGACTCTTCACTGAAGGCAGATCTTTTCAAGCCAACGAGATTCCAGGTCAATGAGGGTAGCCGGATCTCTCGCCAACTGAGATCATTGAGAAACATTGTGGTCAGAGTTCTCCAACCAGCTCGGGACGATCTAACGCGCATATTCGACATAATTCGGCACGATATCCCTCATGGAGACACCTGAAATCTGTGTGAATTAGTCCAAGCGGAATAACTGCTTGCATAAGGACCCGACATGGACCAACGCGTTATTGACTTGCTCCCTTTCTGAAGCTCTTTCTCTCTCATAAATCAACGATTTTTTTTGAAATGGTAATCTTTTGTTTTTCTGTACATTTACATCACTCATCCCGTTTTCCGTCCTATTCGGATAAGTCTTCGTGCTGCGTCTCTCAAAAATGGCTCTGAGCACTATAGGACTTAACTTCTGAGGTCATCAGTCCCCTAGAACTTGGAACTACTTAAACCTAACTAACCTAAGGACATCACACACATCCATGCCCGAAGCAGGATTTGAACCTGCGACCGTAGCAGTCGCGCGGTTCTAGACTGTAGCGCCTAGAACCGCTCGGCCACTCCGGCCGGCGGTGCGTCTCCTTTTTAATTAACTTTTTATTACAGTGTACGTATACATGCTCATAAATTTTTCTTTTTGAGAAAGCTTTCTTAGCTGGTGTCGATTTCCTCACTAGTTCACTCATTGTAATTATTTTCTTACCAAAATAGGAAACATGCTGTATTACTTTTAGTGTCTCTCTCTTCCTAATCTAATTCTCTCAGCATCGTCACATCTAACTCGACCACATTACATTACCCTTGTTTTACTTTTGTGGATATTCATTGTATCACCTGTTTTCAAAACACTATATATTCTGTTCGAGTACCCTTGCGAGTCTCTTTCCGTTTCTTACAGAATTACAATGTCATTGACACACGTAAAATTTTTTATTTCTTCTCCCCCAACTCTAATTTGCTTTCGAAACTTTTCCCTTCTTTTTGTTATTGCTTGCTCAACAGCAGATTGAATAACATGGTTGATAGACTACGATCCTCTCGCATTCCCTTCTGAAGCACTGTATTGCTTTTCTTTCATGTCATTCGACTCTCATAAATGCAGTCTTGTTTCTGGATAAGTTGCGGGTAAGCTTTTACTTCTTGTACTTCAGCCATGCTGCCTACAGAATCCTAATGAGTGTTTCCCAGTGAACGTAATTTTACCATTCTTTAACGTATCTTCTAAGACAAAACTCACTGTCAGTATCGCTTCATGTGTTACTATATTTCTCTGGAATCAAAACTGGTCTTTCCTGAGATTGTGCTGTACCAGATTTTTTATTCTTCTCAAAATAGTACCTCGAAATCTGGCAGCTATGACTTGTTAAATTGATGGTCGCTACGGCCCCAGGTTCGAATCCTGCCTCGGGCATGGATGTGTGTGGTTTTCCTTAGGTTAGTTAGGTTTAAGTAGTTCTAAGTTCTAGGGGACTGATGTCCTCATATGTTAAGTTCCATAGTGCTCAGAGCCATTTGAACCATTTATGCATTCCTTCCACCTTTCAGCCTCTCCTTTTTTCCTTAGTAGTGGCTTCCCATGTGAGTTTTTATTCTTCACACAGATACTTCTTTTACTCAAAATGTTTCCTTTTCTTGTTTTCCTATTCTAATTTTCCTATACGAGGCACCTCACCAGCCTTCTATATAGTTATGCACACTTCGGTACATCTGCACTTCTCCTACAGCTTCGCTGCATTGGACTTCCTGTCTATCTTGCTTTACAGATGTTTGTATATCCTTTTCTTGCTTTGTTTTTATATGAAATTCAATATCTGTCGTGTTACCCATGTATTGCGACTACGCTCTCGCTGTGCCATTTATACCACAAACTATCTTGTTCTGGTTACGCCTCTCTGCACATGGGAAAAGATGGTTCGTCGTATATGTGAGTTTTCATGTACGTTTTAGACTGTAACACTTACATCGATTAGAAGCAGGTTTATATTATGTAAATGTATATCTGCAATTATGAAGCCTTTATTCTTTGTTAATTAAGTCATTGATTTGTGACAAGAAATTTAAAGTATTGTAATGTATATATGGAAAAAGATAAAGGATTTTTAAAATAATGAAATTTTATAATATGTGTATATTTAGAAGACAAACTTTGTACGTATATTGGAAGCTGGTTCATCCTTAGGGCATTTGTGTTTGTAATATGTGAAAGACGTAGGGGAGTCCCTTCGCAACGGAAGTGGCTCGGCGTGATGTAAAAGGTCAAACTGGGAGGTTATTTGGTGTGAACGATAGGCAGTCAGTGGCTAACTGTCGCACGGCACACACCGACGGTGCCAAGGGAGGCAATTGAAGCCGCTTTGCAAGGAATTTTGCCTCAGATGTGGATTTGGCTGTTGCATGGTACTCTCGGCAATAAGGAATGGCTCTAACACATTAAAAATCCGTGGCCAAGAAGAAATTGTAAAGAGCATTCAAGCATCAAGAACCGTGAGTACAGTTAGCCGCCACGTCGTTTGCCACCACTACGTCGCCACTGCTCCACCAACTTCATGCATACAGATACGTATCAGAGCATGGACAAGTTAATTTGGGTGAGTGATTTTAATGTTAATACAAGTGCTATAAAAAAAGAGAAAACTCAAAATCTTCCCAGAGGGTAACATTAGCTTGTGTCACGGCAGGCTAGTGTTATACGTGGCTTTTCCCGTGACAGGACTTAAGGTTAGGTTGTTAGGGTTCAAAGGGTTGAAATGGCTCTAAGCACCGTGGGACTTAACATCTGAGGTCATCAGTCCCCTATACGTAGAACTACTTAAACCTAACTAACCTGAGGACATAACACACATCCATGCTCGAGGCAGGATTCGAGCCTGCAACCGTATCAGCAGCACGGTTGTTAGGGAAGAGTGGCGTATGACAGAACACGAGAGTGGCGTATAACGAAGCAAGTGTTATAAGACAAGCACGTGTCCACTTGAAAATTGACCAAAGAGTAGTTAAATGAACGAAAGCTTTGTGAATACACGAGACTCAGAGGGCCATAGACACGGGTTCCCAGGTAGATGCCGTGTTTCCTGACTTCCGAAAGGCGTTAGATACAGTTCCCCACAGTCGTTTAATGAACAAAGTAAGAGCATATGGACTATCAGACCAATTGTGTGACTGGATTGAATAGTTCCTAGATAACAGAACGCAGCATGTCATTCTCAATGGAGAAAAGTCGTCCGAAGTAAGAGTGATTTCAGGTGTGCCGCAGGGGAGTGTCGTACGACCGTTGCTATGCACAATATACATAAATGACCTTGTGAATGACATCGGAAGTTCACTGAGGCCTTTTGCGGATGATGCTGTGGTATATCGAGAGGTTGTAACAATGGAAAATTGTACTGAAATGCTGGAGGATCTGCAGCGAACTGACGCATGGTGCAGGGAATGGCAATTGAATCTCACTGTAGACAAGTGTAATGTGCTGCGAATACGTAGAAAGAAAGATCCCTTATCATTTAGCTACAATATAGCAGGTCAGCAACTGGATGCAGTTAATTCCATAAATTATCTGGGAGTACGCATTAGGAGTGATTTAAAATGGAATGATCATATAAAGTTGATCGTCGGTAAAGCAGATGCCAGACTGAGATTCATTGGAAGAATCCTAAGGAAATGCAATCCGAAAACAAAGGAAGTAGGTTACAGTACGCTTGTTCGCCCACTGCTTGAATACTGCTCACCAGTGTGGGATCCGTACCAGAAAGGGTTGATAGAAGAGATAGAGAAGATCCAAGGGAGAGCAGCGCGCTTCGTTACAGGATCATTTAGTAATCGCGAAAGCGTTACGGAGATGATAGATAAGCTCCAGTTGAAGATTCTGCAGGAGAGACGCTCAGTAGCTCGTTACGGGCTTTCGTTGAAGTTTGGAGAACATACCATCACCGAAGAGTCAAGCAGTATATTGCTCCCTCCTACGTATATCTCGCGAAGAGACCATTAGGATAAAATCAGAGAGATTAGAGCCCACACAGAGGCATACCGACAATCCTTCTTTCCACGAACAATACGAGACTGGAATAGAAGGGAGAACCGATAAAAATACTCGAGGTACCCTCCGCCACACACCATCAGGTGGCTTGCGGAGTATGGATGAAGATGTAGATGCAGAAAATGATGTCTTTCAAAGGGGCAGTATTGGGTTATGGAAATGAAGTTACAGACCGTGACGGGGAGCTTTCGTGCTTCTGTTTCACTGGATCTTCAGTAGTTTGAGCAGTTTCTTCTAACTCCAGCACTACGGGGACGATGGAGGGCACATCCATGAATGTTTTTTTTTCTTCTTCTTCTTGTAATGAACTGTATGCTTTCCGATACACAGCTGTTGTTTGTGACCAACGTTTCTTTCACACACTACATCGATATGTGCAATGGTGTGTGTAGTTCCAAATTTAATCAAAACGTTCGCTTAATAGAGAATAGCAGTCCAACGTTCAATATTTCAGATATTTAGTGGCTCATTAACCAGTCAGAATTTTCTGATAATGTAGTTCACAATCGGCAAAGGGAAAATGTTGCGCCAGTTGCAATCCCGACCACGGCCGCCATTTCAGAGTTGTGCGTTTGTGAGAGAGCCGCCTCTCTCGCCTAAACAAACGGCAACATTTGAATTAGTCACGCAGATGTATAAAGCGACACCGTGTATCCATTAAACGTCACCAGAGACAGAGTTTTAAATAAGTGCTTCCTGTTACGGGCGGCACGAAAACAGGATGTTCGTCCCGGCAATGGTTCTTTCCGCTCTGCTTTTGTCTCGTCATCAGTTGTTTGTAGCTCGTAATTCGTTCCCCATAAATAATGAAAATTAGCCGCTCCCTATGATGAAGTAGCTAGCAAATATTTTTATAAAAAAAACTCTTGCCATTGTAAATTTAGGCTTTGAGACGACAATTTATGAGGACAAAGAAAAAATATTGCCCCCAAACTACTGGCAACACTGTGACGAGAGATTTGTGCGTCCCTAACGCATACATAGTACCTGTAATATAAGAGACTTTAAAATTTCTAAGCCTATCCAAGTAATGACAAAATTACTACCCCTTAGCGTTTTGAGTAAAATGAAATTGTGAAATTTGCCTTTACTAGCGAGACGTGATAAAAAATTTGTATGTTACATTTCGATTTTTAGAGATTACTATACATTTTTTGTTTTTAATGTATTGCGATCGTTGATTTTATTCGTTTAAACATGCCTGGGGCTTTGTTTATTGAGCTTGGGATGCTACAATTACCGTCAGGATATGAGCACATACATATTGGTGATATGGTGCCGCCTAACAAAAGATCTATGATTTAACAGGGCGACATGTGTTTAACATATGTTTAGAAGATTGAAGTACTATTAATTTCCTTTGCTGCTTCATAGACCTGTCTCCCTACGTTCAGGTCAAGAAGTTACTCAGTGATTTCAGCGATATGATTTTTTTTCTTATTTATCTTGACGGTAAGGTTATATCGACTGAACCACCGTTCAGAAAATGACTCCAAACGTCTTTAGTTACAGCACATGCACACTTAAGCTGACATCACGCCGTACCGTGTTTAGTGTGGAAATCACTAAAATGGTGTACTGAATATAACTCACTAAGTATATATTAAAATATTTCTGAGTTGAATATAACGCTAACTTTACAAATAAATGAGATGCGAAATTTCTTTTTCTATGAAACTGGACGTACATGGAATTTCTGGTTCATGTGAAAATGCAAGAGGTGTTCATGTCGCAAAAAAAAAACTTTGAAAAAAAAAATTCCGAGTCCACACCGAAATAATGTAAAGCAAATAACATTCGTCACCTCGTTAGAAGGATACTGGGAAACTACATTTCGGCTACACAGCCTTACGAAACACTGGACTGTGACTGAAGATTAACCTTCATATACCACAAAGGTACCCACAGTACACAAATACAATAAAACTTGCTCAAATCGGGACGTGTATAATTCGGAAATCTGTCCAAACCGTACAAGTGTTTCAGTCCCCATGCATTCAGTTCACTTTTATATGCTCATTTTTTGTATAAAACGGAACGTGCCTAACGCCGAAAATGTTAGCAAATCTTAGAACATAGTATTATCAGAAATTGAGTCCGCCTTGATGCAAAACACCTTGTTATTCGTTTATTTCTTTATTGTCCTAAACTAGTTTCGGCGACAAATATCATCATCATCAGTGGGGTTTTTTAATCTAAAACATGCAGAAAATGGCATGGTTGTACAAACACAGTAAAACATTATTACAGTTTTACAATTCGTCTATAGTTTTCTATTGATACTTTCATACTACCTTATTTATTGTATGTTACAGTACGTTTTAAGCAATTATTGGAGCTGCTTGCGACATATTTTCTGTGCTCTTTTTTTTTGCCCTCTTTTTACTTAGTGAACATCGTGTCATCTGCAACCATGTGAGCGGCTGTTAGTAAACCAATACTAAAAGGTGAACTTCGTATGTCAGCAGTATATACTTGGGGTTGTGGTTGTGTTGTGGAAACCAGTTATATGGTGTGTTGTGAGCTGTTGCTTAGCTATTCATGTACTCACGTTCGTTGGATGGTACGTGGCTGCTTTTATACGCAGAAAAACAAAACTTTTGCACTTTGTTTCTACATGTACATCTACATCCATACTCCGCAAGCCACCTGATGGTGTGTGGCGGAGGGTACCTCGAGTACCTCTATCGGTACTCCCTTCTATTCTAGTCTCGTATTGTTCGTGGAAAGAAGGACTGTCGGTATGCCTCTGTGTGGGCTCTAATCTCTCTGATTTTATCCTAATGGTCTCTTCGCAAGATATACGTAGGAGGGAGCAATATACTGCTTGACTCCTCGGTGAAGGTATGTTCTAGAAACTTCAACAAAAACCCGTACAGAGCTACTGAGCGTCTCTCTTGCAGAGTCTTCCACTGGAGTTTATCTGTCATCTCCGTAACGCTTTCGCGATTACTAAATGATCCTGTAACGAAGCGCGCTGCTCTCCCTTGGATCTTCTCTATCTCTTCTATCAACCCTATCTGGTACGGATCCCACACTGGTGAGCAGTATTCAAGCAGTGGGGAAACAAGTGTACTGCAACCTACTTCCTTTATTTACGGATTGCATTTCCTTGGGATTCTTCCAATGAACCTCAGTCTGGCATCAGCTTTACCGTCGATTAATTTTATATGGTCATTCTATTTTAAATCACTCCTTATGCCTATTCCGAGACAATTTATGGATTTAACTGCTTCCAGTTGCTGACCTGCTACTTTGTAGCTAAATGATAAGGGATCTATCTTTCTATGTATTCGCAGCACATTACACTTGTCTACATTGAGATTCAATTGCCATTCCCTGCACCAAGCGTCAATTCGTTGCAGATCCTCCTGCATTTCAGTACAATTTTCCATTGTTACAGCCTCTCGATATACCACAGCATCATCCGCAAAAGGCCTCAGTGAACTTCCGATGTCATCCACAAGGTCATTTATGTATATTGTGAATAGCAACGGTCGTACGACACTCCCCTGCGGCACACCTGAAATCACTCTTACTTCGGACGACTTTTCTCCATTGAGAATTACATGCTGCGTTCTGTTAGCTAGGAACTCTTGAATCCAATCACACAATTGGTCTGATAGTCCATATGCTCTTACTTTGTTCATTAAACGACTGTGGGGAACTGTATCGAACGCCTTGCGAAAGTCAAGAAACACGGCATCTACCTGGGAACCCGTGTCTATGGCCCTCTGAGTCTCTTGGACGAATAGTGCGAGCTGGGCTTCACACGATCGTCTTTTTCGAAACCCATGCCGATTCCTACAGAGTAGATTTGTAGTCTCCAGAAAAGTCATTATACTCGAACATGATACGTGTTCCAAAATTCTACAACAGATCCAGAATGTTACGCCACTTCATTTTTCTATGCAAACAAGGACCAAATGCAAGAGTTCCAAGATACTATTATTGCTTAGAACATACTTAATAATTCATTGTATTATGCGGGAAAGAGCCTATACAGTACTATTGTATTACAGTTCATTAGTTATTCACGACTCTAAAAGGACGTTACTTTTATCACCTCTATTATGCTGCCTAAAACCAAGAAAAGAGGTCTGCAGCGCGGAGCTGCTGGAGTGGACCTAAATCCTCGCCGCTGTGTGCAACAACGAACAAGTTACGCTCAGTGCCGATACAGTACATCAAAGTAAACGGTTCGTTCGTCAGCGCCCTGTTTGTCAGCTTTCTCGTTTTCCTCCTTACTGACACATGCCAGAACATACAGGAACATTGTTGCGCATCTACCAACACTCTGCTGCAATATGTACAGTGAAAGAGGTTTGTATTGTTCCCTTAAACAATGGTTTTACCTGGCAAGGTCATTATTTTTTGCCAGTTTCTGTTGACTAGCACCACTTTACGAGATACAGAACCATGACGTCGAACAAACACTGTGTGTCGTTAACACTTAATTAGAAGATTAACGTAATGGGGGTGAGCGAGAAAGACAAACTTTCTGTGCGAGAAATTATGTTGCGTTTCAAATGCGCTAAAACACTAATTTATGAGACTTTAAGAAACAAGGATAAGACTCGGGAGGAATTGGTGAAAGGGAAGGGGTAGATGAAAAGAAAGGTGAAGAAAACCGGAAATGAAGAAATTAAGGAAATAATGTGGGAATGGTTCGTAAGTGCGCGGGCAAAAAACTTACCTCTATTTGGACCCATGTTGCAGAGTGAGAATCTCAAAGTCGCTAAAGAGCTTGGAATTACGGAGTTTAAGGCATCCACAGGATGGCTGGACAGTTTCAATGCTAGGCACAACATCCTGTGGAATGAAGGGCGTGGGGAAGATGAGGATGTGCAGGAAAGTGTAGCAACAGAATGGAAGGCAATACTGGCCAACTTGATTGTGCATTATAACCAGAGAGATGTGTTCAATGCCCATGAAACGGGACTACCTTAAAAATCGCCAGCAGACTGACTGTATTGCTGTGCGGAGACATGTTAGGTGAAATGGAGAAGCGACTGGTGATTGGAAAGACGGCCAAATCGCGTTTTTTGTTTTTTTTGTTTTTTTAACATAGACGTCAGTAAGTTTCCAGTCACATGGCGAAGCAATAAAAAGGCGTGGATGGTGAGTGGTGTGACGGAAGAATGGCTGGGCTCTTTCAATGCCAAAATGAAAAAAGGAAATCGCCAGGCTCTCCTTTTATTAGACAATGCAACCTGCAACCGGAAAGTAACGTTATTAAACGTGAAATGGGCTTGGTTCCCTCCAGGTTCAACCAGCCTCACACAACCCATGGACCAGGGGTTATTTTCATATTAAAGTGTCATTATAGGCGATTACTGATGCAGTCTCTTATTCTTCGTGTCGAAGAAGCCGAAAGTGCGTTTGCTCTTGCACGGTCAGTTTCTGTTCTGGATGCAGTGAAATTGGATTGGCTTGACAGTAACGGAAATAAAACCGGAAACTGCCACAAAGTTCTTCAACAAAGCGGGATTTGGGGGTCCAGAACAAGACGCTTCTGTGGCCATCGGAGTTCAAGAAAATGCAGCAAATGGTTCAAATGGCCCTGAGCACTATGGGACTTAACTGCTGAGGTCATCAGTCCCCTAGAACTTAGAACTACTTAAACCTAACTAACCTAAGGACATCACACACATCCATGCCCGAGGCAGGATTCGAACTTGCGACCGTAGCTGTCGCGCGGTTCTAACCTGTAGCGCCTAGAACCGCTCGGTCACTTCGGCCGGCAAAATGCAGCAGCAGTTGCTGAATTAACGAATATGGGAAACTTTTCATGTAATGCAGATCATTACATACGAAGTAATGACTTTATCAACTCACTCCACTTTCACTTCAGCATCAGAATGAATAGAAATCCGCAACACATAGGACTACGAAGAAGACACAAAGGAAGAAGAAGAGGAGCAAAATGATGTCCCTAGAAAAATTAATACACCTGAAGAAGCCATAGCATGCATAAACGATTTTATGCAATTTGCAGTGTACACAAATTCTCCCAACGTGTTGGAATTGTTGTATGGTACAAAAAATTGTCTAGAAAAAAAAAACAGTTTTGAACAGGAAATTAAAACAAGTATGTGGCAAAAGAAGTTAAACGTAAAGCAAATAAACAGGATGGTGTCGGTTGTGTTTACACGGAGTGAACTCGATCCCCTGGTCCAACTGCACAGATAACTGATTTGAAATCGTTTTGTTCGACTAACATTTTCAGCCATTCACGGACTTGAAGTTCCCAAACAACGATGGAATTTTTACGGATGACAATGCCCCATGTCACCAGGCTACAGCTGTTTCTTATTGGTTAGAAGAACGTTTTGGACAATTAGAGCGAATGATTTTGACACCCAGATCGCCCAATATGAATCCCATGAAACATTTACAGGACATACTTGAGAGGTCAGTTCGTGCACAAAATCCTGCACCGCCAATACTTTTCGCAATTATGGTCGGCTCAGTAGTTCTACAGGCATTCGTGCAAACAGGATGAACGTGCAGTTATTCTTTTCGTGGCTACCCAGGGCCAAACATCGGTATACAGCCATCAGAGAATGAGATATGCATATATGGCCGAATATATGTCGAATTCCACCGCTGCTATAAACTGCGCCAAGTGGTAAAACAGTCTCATTATAATGTAGGTCCCCCTATCGCAAGTGTCGCAACGTAGAAGTTCCATCAGCCGAAGAGACAGACACGCTATCACCTGTCGACCGTTGTGGCCGACTGGTTCTCGTCGCTTCACTCTGGAACCGTTCCAATCCTGCCTCGGGCATGGGTGTGTGTGATGTCCTTAGGATAGTTAGGTTTAAGTAGTTCTAAGTTCTAGGGGCCTGACGACCTCAAATGTTAAGTCCCATAGTGCTCAGAGCCATTTGAACCATTTGAACGCTATCACCCGCCCTCTAGTCCTCTCCCCATGAGATTATCACGCCTTCAGTCCCTTAGAAAAGGCCTTGGGGGCTGACAGTTCTTGTCGGACGAGGATGTGCAGCAGACAATTACGGAATTCTTCACGCAGCAGGACACGGTGTACCTTCAACTTTGTGTGTCGCTGGGATCACTGCCTCAGTGCTCTCGGTGAATTTGCCTGTTTGGCGTACCGATTGTGGTCTGTATGGCCTTCGAACGGGGTGCTTCAAAAAGGACTTCACAACTTTAAAAATGCATATAAATTTATTGAAAGAACATATACAGCTGGGTTTAGTGTCATTTTGTAGGAAAACACATCAAGTTTTCTGTTTACCTTAACTAAAGATGTTGCATGCGGCTTCCGATGGTTATCCTGCAGACATCCCATCGGAAGTCAATTTCTTTCCAAACTCAATGTTGCATTGCAGGTGTAACTAGCGCAGTGGCGGGGTAAATTGTTGCTCTAAGTTCAGGCAGAAAAGCTGGTGCAGGAGTTACAAACACGATATCCTTGATGAATCGCCATAAGAAAAAATCGGTAGTGTCAGGTCTGGGGAACGTGTGGAGGCCATACAATTGGCGCATCACCGCTAATCCATTGACTTGGAAAGCTGTTGCTGAGAAAATCTCGGACGTCAGCCAGGTAGTGGGGTAGTGCACCCTCATGCATGAAGGAAACGTTTCGTTCTTGGTCATCCTCGTCGGTCTGTTGTATCAAAAATTGTTGTAACATATCCAGGTGCACTTTCCCATTGATGGTATTTTAACTTTGACGATTGTTTAAGCAAGCCAAGATTACCAAAACTTAAAAAATAATTGAGCTGATACTTAAAGATAATGGACTTTGTTGCTCAGCGAAACGTTCACTTAAAAAAAAACAGCATTATTAGTCAGTGATTATGAGAAAGTAATTTCAGTGAGTGTTTAAAGATGCTTGTACATCTGAATGTTTTGGTATCTTTGTGCGATCAATAATGTCGGCTCTCATTTCCAGAAAAGGTAACTGTGTTGTGCAAAAGTCAATCAGTAATTATTTAATGAAATTAACGTGCTAATAAAACTTATTCTGCTTAACAGGAAATATTTATTTAAGAACAATTACAATAGTAGAAATATTAACAGTAGACATTATGGTAGGCTTCGTGAAGCTATTTATTGCGAAAACTGAGTGCCAAACAGTTAGTAGTCAAGTGCATATGCTTAGCGCAATTTGCTTAACTGATTCCACGATTAGATTTATTTCATGTTGACGTCTAATTCCATTGGGAACCGTGTGCATCACGACCGTATTATTGTCAATATATTTTGTATAAATGGCAGCATCGGTCGTACAGATTGAAATCCTTTATTTTACAGGTCGATTTCGGTCACAGTGTGACCACCTCCAGTGCTAAAGATACGTAAGAACCATCAGACATGATGATATTAACGCAAATGTAGCCCTATTTATAACCACAACCAAAAAATATACAAATATGCACACTCTCGTACATACGAAATTTTCCAACCTTGTATTGCTACATAATTATAGCATAACATTTTCTATGAGGTGTAACATGCACTGTGATGATTATTTTCAACAAATGTATTCACTTTTACTGCATACAATAATTTTTAAATTGCAGGAGAACCTATCCAACGTTGCCGATCCAACATAAAGTGAGCTTGTAGCTTACACAGTCAACTAGCTAAGCTCAACATAGCAAAACAAGCATCGTGGTACTCTCTACATTCCAAAGCGTACAAAAAAACAAAGTTTACATAAAAATTATCTTTAAAATCACATGAAAATTTTCGAACTCCAGAAGTCATAGCAAAACTTTAAAAAAGGCAGTACAGGCATAATAAAACATATAATAAATTAAGCCCTCTGAAGTAAAGTACAACATAAAAATTTTATAGGAATATACCTAATGTAAGAGCACATAGTAATATCTTAAAAACAAATACAGAAATGTTAACATCAGAAACAACTTTTTTACATTTCCAAAAGCATCGATTAAATGAAAAACATTAATCCTTTACAGTGGGACGTTACGCCCTCTCTTATCATATTTGAAGACTTGACCATCTTAATGAGTGACATTATCCTCGTAAATTCTTAACAGGCATTTACAAAAGGTAATAAAAAGATATTAACAAAAATATAAAATACAATAGTCTGCCATATGATGCGCTGGACCTGCAATACTGCTATTTTCCTGCGAGCAACCGATGTTAATTTCAATAACGAGAAAATGGGTGACTCTGGTACCTTGAATGAACACATAAGCATATGCCAAATATACATTGCAAATAGTGCTAAAATACTAACTAAGACCCACCGTTTGCTGTTAGGAAACCTATTAAATACCTCATAGCAAAAAACTGCTGAAGAAGAGACTTGCGTAAGTACATACAAAATTTACGGTCATATATAAAATGCAGTAGCGTTGCACTGTATAAGAGCATCATACCGGCTGATCTTGCGTCTCGCTGCCGGCCCTGTGGACGGCCTTCCAGCCATGCGTCATGATGCTAACCGTGATTGTGAATCAGAGTTCGAGTCAGAGCATTAATTATTACTTAAATACTTCCAACCTGATTACCATCTATATCATATTGTTCGCTCACACCATGAACTGGGACCGATTTCTGCAACTAGTGCAATCTAAACTAAAAAGTACTTAGGTTTATTATCTGAAATTTTACTGGCTACTTTTTAGTTTTAATCATTTGACAAAATTCCTTGGATCGTTATTGCGCAATAATGATTCGATTGTTTTTCTATTTAATTTGTTCTTCGGGACCGTTGCTTTTTTCCAGGCAACAAGTACATTAGGAAAACATGCTGTCAGTTATTTCAGTTATCCGTAAGTGTAGCTCCTTTTTTTTCCTTGGTAGTGTTTCCCACATAACCCTTTCCTCGACGACTCTGCGAAGGACCTCTTCAGTTCCTACCTTATCAGTTAACACAATTTTCAACATACTTCTGTAGCACCACATCTCATATTCTTCTATTCTCTCGTTCCGGTTTTCCAATAGTCCATGTGTTATTTTCTTACAATGCTGCGCTCCAAACGTATATTCTCAGGAATTTTTTTTCTCAAATTAAGACCTGTGCTTGATACTGGTAGACTTCTCTTGGCCAGGAATCCCATTTGGCCAGTGCTAGTTTGCTTTTTATGTTGTCCTTGCTCCGTCCGTCATAGGTTATTTTGCTGCATAGGTAGCAGAATTCCTTAACTTCATATATTTCGTGATCACCAGTTACGATGTTAAGATTTTACCTGTTCTCATTTTTGCTGCTTCTCATTACTTTCGTCTTTCTTCGATTTACTCTCAATACACATTCTGTACTCATAGGACTGTTCATTTTATTCAGCGCATCCTGCACTTGGTCTTCATTGAGGATAGCAATATCATCAACGAATCTTTGCATTGATATCCTTTCACCTTGAATTTTAATTGCAGACTTGAACCTTTCTTATATTTCCATCATTGCTTCTTCGCCGTTAGATTGAACAGCAGGCGCAAAAGACTACATCCCTGTTTTACACCCTTTTTAATTCGTGCGCTTCGATATTGGTCTTCCACTCTTACAGTTACCTCTTGTTTCTTGTACATCTTGTATATTACCAGCCTTTCCCTATAGCTTACGCCTTTTATTCGCAGGATTTCGAACATCTTGCACCATTTTACACTGTCGAACGTTTTTACCGGTGTCTTAATTTCTGTTCAGTCTTATTTCCATTATCAACCGCAAAGTCAGAACTGCCTCTCTGGTCCCTTCACCATTGCTAAAGCCAAGCCGATCATCTTCCAAGAGATCCTCAATTTTCTTTTCCATTTTTCTACATATTTTTCTTGACAGCAACCTGCATCGATGAGCTGTTAATCTGATTGTGCGACAATTCTCGCTCTTGCCCGCTCTTACAGTTTTGGGAATTGTGTGGATGATGTTTTTTTTTTCCGAAAGCCTGATGGTATATCGCCAGTCTCATACATTCTACACACCAACGTGAATAATCGTTTAGTTGCCACTGCCTCCAACGATTATAGAAATACATGCGGAATATTATCTGTCCCTTCTGCCTTATTTGATTTCATGTCTTCCAAAACTCTTCTAAATTTTGATTGTATTACTGGATCCCTTATCTCTTCCCCATCGACTCATGTTTCTCCTTCTTCTCATAGAGGCCCTCAGTGTACTCTTTCCACCTATCGTCTCTCTTCTCTGCATTTGACAATGGAATTCCCGTTGCACCCTTAATGTTAGCGAGTTTGCTTTTAATTTCACTGAATTTCTTTATGCTGAATTAGTCCTTCTGACAATCGTTTCTTTCTCAGTTTCTACACATTTTTCATGAATCCACTTCGTCTTACCTTCCCTGTATTTCCAGTTTATTTGACTCCACAGTGACTTGTATTTCTGTGCTCCTAAATTTCAGTAAATGTCTTTTGTACTACCTTCTCGCGTCGATCAGCTAAAGTATTTCTTCTGTTACTCACGGTTTTTTAGCAATTACCTTTCTTATGTCTAACTTTTTCTCTCCAACTTATGTGACTGCCCTTTTTAGAGATGCCCATTCCTGTCCACCTGAGCTGCTTACTCGCTTATTAATTATCACAGTATCTGTATCCTCAGAGAACTTCAAGCGTATGTCTTCAGTGCTTAGTACTTGCGTATTCCACTTCTTTGCGCACTGATTGTTCCTGATTAGTCTTCATCATAACCAAGTTATTGATCTAAGTCTATATCTGCCTCTGTGTACGCCTTACTATCCAGTGACCATGACGAAATCTAACTAAAATCTTACGTATCTCCTAGCCTTTTCCAAATATACCTCCTATTGTTGTGATTCTTGAACAGAGTGTTCGCTATTACCATCCTAAATTTATCGAAGAAGTCGATTAATCTTTCTCCTCTCCTTTTTCTGTTCTTTCCCCCAAAACCGCATTCCAATCCCCCCTCATTGTAATGTATTCATCTCCCTTTATGTCCTGAATTATCTGCGCAGAACGCTCATATACCTGTACATGGAATTAAAAGACAGTAAAACTGCCCGTTTGTGGCTGGTCGGCAAATGATACTTGGCGGATGCGCAACCGTTTCACTGCCTTGTAGTTCAATGTACATTTTTATCTGAAGACTTTTATGCACAGCCTAATTCCAATGGGAAGGTTTTTTAGAGGATTTTATTTGAGTTTAATGATGGCCACATATACCATGTTGTGTTGTATTGCATGGAACTGGGGACCGCCGTAGCCCACAGTGGTACACAACCCCACAACAGGCTACATCAGTCCACTCACCCCACCGCAACGCCACATCGAACCCAGGGTTATTGTGTAGTTCGGCCACAGTACAGCCCCCAGGGAACGTCTCACACTAGACGAGTGTAACCCCAACGTTTGTGTGGTAAATTATGGTGCACGCGTACGCGGAGAAAGTGTTTGCGCAGCAATCGCCGACACAGTGTAACTGAGGTGGAATGAGGGGAACCAGCCCGCATTCGCCGAGGTATATGGAAAACCGCCTTAAAAACCATTCACAGACTGGCCGGCACACCGGACCTCGACACTAATCCGCCGGGCGGATTCGTGCCGGGGACCGGCATGCCTGTCCGCCCCGAAAGCAGTGCGTCAGACCGCGCGGCTAACCGGGCGGGCTTATACCACGTTACTTGACGTGAGCTTTGACATTTGTCGTCGGTAATATGTTATTTTACGAGTCCACGTACTTATGAAGAAGACAATTTTACAACTGCTGAAACCTTGGCCAAGGGTCATCTATAAATCTTTATATCTTCAAATAGACGGTTGATTTTCTTAAATCATGCAATCATAAGGACCTCGGTTCAGAGTAAGGAACTCGAAGTTACAACATTCCTAGAATGACTGATATGATTCTGCGATCCGACGACAATGATTGCCAAAAATTTGAGTTTCTAATGTTATGCTTGGCAGAAGGGCGTCTTTCTTCTCCCTACTCACGAAAATTCTAATGTTCACGGAGCACTTGGTGACCTACACCCGCCAAAGAAAATTGCAAATCTTACCATTTTTCAGTGCACCCTTGTGTCGACCACCAGTGCTGTTGGTGACTCATTAGGTGCGCTTGTATAACGCATCGTTTGAGAGCTGCTCCAAACTGTGACTGTGTCGAATACGATACCGATGAAACCGAAGAAGTTACCTAATGCAGACTTTACATCCTGCTCCAGTTGAAGCTGTAAAATAAAGTAACTCCTGTTCACACCGATGACTGCGAGTCGAATTCGAAGTATTTATACTGCAAGCAGAAGCTGAAGCGTCTCTTTAGTACTGCCTGTCCTGGCGAATGCGCCAGAAAAAAATCTTACAAGCAGTTATTCGATGACAAGGATCAGTTTTGGTAGATCGTTTTCCGACACAATAAGAATGAAATCTGACCATGAATCCAGTTGGATACCCACTTCTCAATAATATTCCAAAAAATACTACGTCCGAGCAGTCTGTCCAATGTCATTCCTGTATTCTCACGCCCAGAGGGCTTACGTGACTTCAGCTTGATTTGGCTCTGTCCATTTGATGATTTAAATGAGCCCATTATTCATCCTAACAACATGTTTCGTCAAACCTGGCTGCAAGTATTTTGGGACGAGAAAGATGTGGTCCCACACTTTATGAAATCCTCACTCATCTCCTAGCGTGTTCTGCCGAGAGCGGAGGGTGGTACACTTTCCCATCTGTCCCTGTTGCTTTCATAGATGTCGTGCTAAAGGCAGAATGCTGCATTTCTACACAAGTCTGTTCTTCCTCGCTAGCCGAGACATGTAACTTTTCCTTAGGAAAAACTTTCCTTGGACGTGGGAGCGGCGGCCAGGGCGTCCAGAATTTCTCCATCTCCAGCCAGGGCATACTGAGGGCTGCCTCACGCCTCAGTAAAACTGCGTTACCACCGGTCGCGGATTGTCCCGGCTCTCCGCTGGCGTCCCCATAGCCTCTTCACTGTCCTACCCGAAGTCACCTTTTTTTGAACCTATGTTTAAGGTACCATTCCGTCGCTTCGCTCTGATGTCTGTGAAATTGCTAGCCCAGCCAGCCGCAAATTTCCGAAAACAGAACTGCTACAAATACTTGATGTGTTTGCAATGACAGTAGGTACGACAATTAAATGAAGCGAATACATGAGTAATCCTTAATAAAATAAAGGAATACATATTTGCAAATCCAATTAATTCTGTTTACATATCTCAGCATGTAATTTCCATATCAAATGTGAACAACGTGAAAGTGGACGAAACTGCAGATTCAGCGTCTTTCAAGATACTGCGAGCTTAACTTCCTTCAGCATTTCACACATGTTGGGAACGAAACTCGCGTTTTACGTCATACATACGATGTGCTTGGTTTGCATTTTTTCAAAGTAGTCACCTACCAGTACACAAAACGAGCAGAGCAGGGAAATGCGACGTTAGGAGCCCAGCCGCCTCTCCACCAGGAGACAGAAAGCGACACACCAATGGCAGGGATAGTTACTTATTTATTTACATCGGAACGGTGTTACACACATGCAGCATTTTACACATCCTAGTTACATCATTATAGTAGTTTGAATAAGAAAAATAGATTAATCTAGTGACAATATGAATAAAGAGTAGCGACTAAGACCTAATAAAGTAAATATTGGCAGTATTTTTACAACAGCTGCTATACATAAAAATTATAATAACAGCAATACTAATAACAGTAAAATAAAAAATGAAACAGTAATGGTAAGCATGAGAAAAATTGGCAATAGTAATGAAGATTTGTGCCGATGTGTATTGGTGTATAAAGTAGGTGTTTACTGGTATAGCGAGCTTTAGGGAGGGGAGACTTAAGGAGGCCACATCAGTTAAGAAACAAACTGGGAACTGAGGAAGATCTAGTAGGGAAGCAGATTCATACACAGAGGAAGGCATTACTGTTGCTTAAGTAGATACGTCATTAACTGTTTTTTGAAGCTGGACATGCTTGTAAGTTCTCTAATATAACGAGGGAGGTTATTCCAGAGTCGGGTTCCTGCTACTGTAAAGGACTTCGAGTAGGTGAGTGAGCGATGTAGTGGAACAGAGAGGATTTTATTATGATGGGAACGTGTGTTTCTGTCATGTTGTTCAGAGATGAGCGTTAAGGACGAAGAGAGCTATGAGGGACAGTGTACTTTTATAAGATGGTAGATGAGACAGAGTGTATGGAAATGTCTGCGTTTTTCTGCACGCAGTCAGGACAGTTGTGCATATGCTGGTGAAATGCGATCAAAAAGTCGAACGTCACAGATATATCGGACGCAGGCATTCATGACCAGTTCCAGACGTCGAGAATTTTCCTGAGAGAGATCTTGTAGGATAATATCGCTGTAGTCAATGATTGTGAGTATAAGCGTTTGTACTAATTTCTTTTTCAGATCGAAATGGAAGAGTTTCTTATATTTTTGTAGGGCATGATAGGATGCTGATGCGTTTTTGCACACTGCAGTTACGTGCCCTGTCCAATTTAGATTACTCCAAAAGTCTTTGCTGAGGGAGAGAAATTGATGTTTGTTCCATTTAGGATTAGAGATGGTACGGGTTCCCGATGTTTTGGGCTAATGAGCTTAGAGTGACCAACAAGTACCGCTTGGGTTTTAGATAGGTTGAGTTTTAGTCTTATGTTCTGTGCCAATTTTGTTAGTGCATTGAAATCAGTATTGAAATTTTCAATAGCTATCTTAAGATTGATTGGTTTTGCACTTAGATACAACTGAAGGTCATCAGCATAAATGTGATATTTGCGGTAGGTCAGAACCGATGACACATCATTGACGTACAGATAGAAGAGTGTAGGACCTAGTACTGAGCCTTGGGGAGCGCCTGACACTACCTGCCTCCATTCTGGTTTTATATTCCCGGACAGGACGCGTTGCTGACGAGACGTCGTGTATGAGCGAAACCATTGTACTGCAGTTGGTGAGAAATTTAGACCGCTAAGTTTGGCAAGTAAGATGTCGAAGTCGACAGTATGAAATGCTTTGCTGAAATCTAAGAAGGAAATGATAGTCGCTTCTTGTCTATACATGGCAAGTTTCAGGTCATCTGTCACCTTTATCAGTGCGGATGTTGCGCTTTGATGTTTAGGGAAACCTGCTTGGTATTCGTCTAGTAGGTTGTTAGTAGTTAGGTAGTTGGTGAGCTGCTCATTGACTTTGTATTCTAAGGCTTTTGATAGTGCAGGAAGAATACAGATGGAGCGGTAGTCAGAGAGTGCCATGGCAATGTCTTTTATAGGCAGTGGCTTAATTTGTCCCAGTTTCCAGGCCTCAGAGAAAACACTTGTGATTAAGGACTCGTTGAAAATGTCTGTTATAGAAGGCAGTAGTGGATCAATAATAAGTTTTATCATCTGGTTAGTGATGCCATCATGGCCAGTAGATGCTGATCTAATCTGCCATGATGGCTTTGACAATATTGCAAGTGACGCGCTGTGGATAGAATTTTTCTTTGTTACAGTCGTTCATCCCCATGAAGTAATCAATTATTCTCTCTCTCTCTTCTTTTTTTTTTGCGGTTCCATTGTGGTTGTAGGTAATGTGAAGAATCGGTTTAGTTCTTCAGCTGGAACCATGTGATTTTCTGCAACTTTTATTTTGCCTAAACCGAGACTACGGAGATTTTTCCACAGGATAGCTGGTCTACATCTATTGTCAGTTAACGTACGGGCAAGCCTGAGCTTAGCGTTTCTCACTACTTGACTGACTATATTTCGTTTCTGCTTGTGTACAGTATGAGTTTCAAGTGTAGGGTGTATCTTGTACGCTCTAAGTGCAGCAGCTCTGAGATTCATGAGCTGTTTTAGTTCATTAGTCAGCCAAGGTTTCCTTTTTACATTTCTGGTCTTTATTGGAGCATATTTGCCATATAGTTGAGTAATTTTGTTGGTGAAATCCTGAAGTTTTTCGTTTATGCCCATGAGGGGAGTAGATGTCATCCCCCAACTATTTCTTGTGCCTCAGTTTCGAGTTCAGGCAAATTTATCCATTTGAAGTCTCGGCATGTAGCCACTTTTTGTTTCTTTCTAGCACATTCCAGTGAATATGTCATGAAAATAATGTCATCGGCAGACATACCAGGTGCAGATATTTGAGAGGTGCGTATTACTCTGTTTGGAGATTTCGTTGCGAATATATCTATGAAAGTGTGATTGGTGGTCGTGTGATGAGGTGGTGTCAGCTGAAGTAGCGTCGTATTTGGGGAAGAAAGCACCCTCTTAAATTTGCACTAGAAGGACTATTGCGCAGAAAATTAATGTTAGTGTCACCTGCTATAATTACATGTTGATATGACGATTCGAGACTTCAGAGGGCAGTTTCGAAGCAGATGAACCTACCTACTTAAGGAGGTTTGTATAGGACACATATTAAGCACTTTCTGTTAAGGGATTTGATCTCTGTGAACATATATTCCTTTTGTTTATCTACATTGTTGTCGGATGTATGTAGCACGGTAGGTGATAAATGAGAGTGTATGTACGCCCCTACTCCACCCCACCGTCTGTCGTATCTCTCGTGCCTGAGAAAGATATAGCCGCCTAGGTTTTACGGAAGTTGTGGGAATACTTGGTTTGAGCCGAGTCTCTGACAGAAGAATTACGTGCATATCAGTAGTTTGAAATACACTCCTGGAAATGGAAAAAAGAACACATTGACACCGGTGTGTCAGACCCACCATACTTGCTCCGGACACTGCGAGATGGCTGTACAAGCAATGATCACACGCACGGCACAGCGGACACACCAGGAACCGCGGTGTTGGCCGTCGAATGGCGCTAGCTGCGCAGCATTTGTGCACCGCCGCCGTCAGTGTCAGCCAGTTTGCCGTGGCATACGGAGCTCCATCGCATTCTTTAACACTGGTAGCATGCCGCGACAGCGTGTACGTGAACCGTATGTGCAGTTGACGGACTTTGAGCGAGGGCGTATAGTGGGCATGCGGGAGGCCGGGTGGACGTACCGCCGAATTGCTCAACACGTGGGGCGTGAGGTCTCCACAGTACATCGATGTTGTCGCCAGTGGTCGGCGGAAGGTGCACGTGCCCGTCGACCTGGGACCGGACCGCAGCGACGCACGGATGCACGCCAAGACCGTAGGATCCTACGCAGTGCCGTAGGGGACCGCACCGCCACTTCCCAGCAAATTAGGGACACTGTTGCTCCTGGGGTATCGGCGAGGACCATTCGCAACCGTCTCCATGAAGCTGGGCTACGGTCCCGCACACCGTCAGGCCGTCTTCCGCTCACGCCCCAACATCGTGCAGCCCGCCTCCAGTGGTGTCGCGACAGGCGTGAATGGAGGGACGAATGGAGACGTGTCGTCTTCAGCGATGAGAGTCGCTTCTGCCTTGGTGCCAATGATGGTCGTATGCGTGTTTGGCGCCGTGCAGGTGAGCGCCACAATCAGGACTGCATACGACCGAGGCACACAGGGCCAACACCCGGCATCATGGTGTGGGGAGCGATCTCCTACACAGGCCGTACACCACTGGTGATCGTCGAGGGGACACTGAATAGTGCACGGTACATCCAAACCGTCATCGAACCCATCGTTCTACCATTCCTAGACCGGCAAGGGAACTTGCTGTTCCAACAGGACAATGCACGTCCGCATGTATCCCGTGCCACCCAACGTGCTCTAGAAGGTGTAAGTCAACTACCCTGGCCAGCAAGATCTCCGGATCTGTCCCCCATTGAGCATGTTTGGGACTGGATGAAGCGTCGTCTCACGCGGTCTGCACGTCCAGCACGAACGCTGGTCCAACTGAGGCGCCAGGTGGAAATGGCATGGCAAGCCGTTCCACAGGACTACATCCAGCATCTTTACGATCGTCTCCATGGGAGAATAGCAGCCTGCATTGCTGCGAAAGGTGGATATACACTGTACTAGTGCCGACATTGTGCATGCTCTGTTGCCTGTGTCTATGTGCCTGTGGTTCTGTCAGTGTGATCATGTGATGTATCTGACCCCAGGAATGTGTCAATAAAGTTTCCCCTTCCTGGGACAATCAATTCACGGTGTTCTTATTTCAATTTCCAGGAGTGTACGTACTTGAACTCGTTGAAGTGAGCTGGCAGAGATTGGACATTTGCATGTGCAATATGCAGCTTGGTGTGTTAGGGTGCTGATTGCCGGAGGAGGCTGCCGACGGATGGTTGCGGGTCGTGGTTAGCTCTGGCAAGAGGACCTGGCATGAGGATGGCGGAAGGCATGAGGAGGACGGGAGGGGGGGGGGGGGGGTCCCCGGGGAGGTGACGGGACCTGTGGCAAGGTCAGCGAGGTTTGCAACGGTCCTGAAAGTAGCCATGTGCTGGCAAGGGAAAGAAACTCGCTAAGCACAACGGGTGTAATCTGCACGTAACGGTTCTCAAGACAAGGACAGAGTGAGATATTAATGGCACTTATGAGGGTAACAACTAAAATATGATAGTGGGTTGCTAATTAAAAATGGAAGTAAGACTAACTTATGTAAAACTAACAAAATTACATGAGAAAACAATTAGAGATAAAAATAGTTATGTAAAGAAAAGAAAAGTTGATAATACAAATAATGACAAAACTACATGAGGAAACAAATAGAGACAAAAATAGCGATTTGGAGAAACAAAAAAGTACATTAGTTAAGTTATGGTTGACAATGTAAACGATATAAACATACAGGTCAGTGGCAGCAAGATTTGACATGATTTAGCATCTAAAGCATAGGCTTTCTAATTAAGTAACACCGCAAATTGTTTTCTTTCCGTTTTCGGTATTAACCATTATCCTGCCGTCATTTGTCCACACGTACTGTAGCCCAAATTTCGAAATCGCGATCTTCATAATGTTTAGTCTTTCAGAGGTCAGATCATCGCGTACTGTCAGACCCATCTTCGCGAGATTCTTCATTGCTCTGAAGATTTCAACTCTTTTCGTATAGGACACAGATTTCACTATTATAGGTCTTGGTTTTGTAGAATATGGCGACCTACGACCTACTCTATGACTTCTGTCAATGTGTTGTGTACATACAGGGTGTTTCAAAAATGACCGGTATATTTGAAACGGCAATAAAAACTAAACAAGCAAGTATAGAAATACACCGTTTGTTGCAATATGCTTGGAACAACAGTACATTTTCAGGCAGACAAACTTTCGAAATTACAGTAGTTACAATTTTCAACAACAGATGGCGCTGCGGTCTGGGAAACTCTATAGTACGATATTTTCCACATATCCACCATGCGTAGCAATATTATTACGTAGTCTCTGAATGAAATTACCCGAAACCTTTGACAACGTGTCTGGCGGAATGGCTTCACATGCAGATGAGATGTACTGCTTCAGCTGTTCAATTGTTTCTGGATTCTGGCGGTACACCTGGTCTTTCAAGTGCCCCACAGAAAGAAGTCATAGGGGTTCATGTCTGGCGAATAGGGAGGCCAATCCACGACGCCTCCTGTATGTTTCGGATAGCCCAAAGCAATCACACGATCATCGAAATATTCATTCAGGAAATTAAAGACGTCGGCCGTGCGATGTGGCCGGGCACCATCTTGCATAAACCACGAGGTGTTCGCAGTGTCGTCTAAGGCAGTTTGTACCGCCACAAATTCACGAAGAATGTCCAGATAGCGTGATGCAGTAATCGTTTCGGATCTGAAAAATGGGCCAATGATTCCTTTGGAAGAAATGGCGGCCCAGACCAGTACTTTTTGAGGATGCAGGGACGATGGGACTGCAACATGGGGCCTTTCGGTTCCCCATATGCGCCAGTTCTGTTTATTGACGAAACCGTCCAGGTAAAAATAAGCTTCCTCAGTAAACCAAATGCTGCCCACATGCATATCGCCATCATCAATCCTGTGCACTATATCGTTAGTGAATGTCTCTCGTGCAGCAATGGTAGCGGCGCTGAGGGGTTGCCACGTTTGAATTTTGTATGGATAGAGGTGTAAACTCTGGCGCATGAGACGATACGTAGACGTTGGCGTCATTTGGACCGCAGCTGCAACACGGCGAACGGAAACCCGAGGCCGCTGTTGGATCATCTGCTGCACTAGCTGCGCGTTGCCCTCTGTGGTTGCCGTACGTGGTCGCCCTACCTTTCCAGCACGTTCATCCGTCACGTTCCCAGTCCGTTGAAATTTTTCAAAGAGATCCTTTATTGTATCGCTTTTCGGTCCTTTGGTTACGTTAAACCTCCGTTTAAAACTTCGTCTTGTTGCAACAACACTGTGTTCTAGGCGGTGGAATTCCAACACCAGAAAAATCCTCTGTTCTAAGGAATAAACCATGTTGTCTACAGCACACTTGCACGTTGTGAACAGCACACGCTTACAGCAGAAAGACGACGTACAGAATGGCGCACCCACAGACTGCGTTGTCTTCTACATATTTCACATCACTTGCAGCGCCATCTGTTGTTGAAAATTGTAACTACTGTAATTTCGAAAGTTTGTCTGCCTGAAAATGTACTGTGGTCCCAAGCATATTGCAACAAACGGTGTATTTCTATCGCTGCTCGTTTAGTTTTTATTGCCATTTCAAATATACCGGTCATTTTTGAAACACCCTGTAGTTCCGCGTAGTCAGCGCATACACAACTTTCCCACTAGAGCGCGCCCCGTAAGCACAACAGCGCAGGCGCAGCGCTTGTCTGTCTCCGCACTACGAGATGGTGCTGCCATAGAGACAGACCAAATTCTGCTTCCGCCGATCCGCATATTAATATGTAACGCAGCCAATGAGATTGCTGCTAACACAGAACCTTTTCTCCTCGTGGATCACAGTCGCGCAGTGATACGTGAACGTGCGAGATATTATAACGAGTGTACAGACCTCCGATTAGTGAGTCTGCATTTGTCTACACCAGTCTGTACCAGTCTGCATTAGTCTGTACCAGTCTGTACGAGTTCTGCATTTGTCTGCACCAGTCTGCACCAGTCTACATTTGTCTGTACCAGTCTATAGACAAGTTTCAGTCTGCGCCTGATAAGATTACCATATTCCTGTACATAGCCATGAAGATAAATGTATAGACTCTTTTGTCAAGTATCAGAGATATATGTGAGAATAAGATTAACGTACCAATACCAAAGGAACTTCAGATTGTCAATTGTAAATAGCATCCAGAACCAAGTTAAGTAATTTTTATGCTTGTTATTATTTTAATAAATGTGTGTGAAAATTAATCAAGTTCTGTTCAAAGTTGGTCACCGTCAATCTGCTACTCTAAGCGTGCAAGTGGCATTTCTATCGTCTGACCTAACGGCAGAAGATAAACACGCCACAATAAGACCACGAGACATATTGCTGACACTCGCCTACTTCGTTAGAGGACAAGTCAAATAATCTGATGGTGTGTGTACTGAAGGTCTTACGGTACGCACGCCACACAATGTCACTCAGAGTCACCTGCACGCCTAGATTTTCTTGGCAAAGTTTATCACTAGTTCATCTGTGTTCTCTCTGCTGCTCTCTGGAATGCCGAAGTCTGAGATTATTACCTCTCTGATATTGTTCGAGCTCGTCCGACTTCTCGATCAATTTCTATTCGAGCAGTCGTGCTTTCTCCTCACTTGCTTTTAACGATGTGTCCAGTGCACGGATCTCGCTCGCATTCGCCTCCAGAGTTTTCTGTATTTTGTCCGTCACTGCTGCAGTGACGGCATCAGTGATGGTTTGAACAACGAGCCCGAGCGTCTCCTTAGCCTGCAGCGCGGCACTCACCTCACCTCAGCCTTCACGAGTGCGGCGACGTCAGCGATGCCGGGCGGGCTGGCCGGTGTGACCGATCGGTTCTAGGCGCTTCAGTCTGGAACCACGTGACCGCTACTGTCGCAGGTTCGAATGTGTGTCATGGCATTAGGTTAGTTAGGTTCAAAAAATGGTTCAAATGGCTCTGAGCACTATGGGACTCAACTGCTGTGGTCATAAGTCCCCTAGAACTGAGAACTACTTAAACCTAACTAACCTAAGGACATCACACACATCCATGCCCGAGGCAGGATTCGAACCTGCGACCGTAGTGGTCTTGCGGTTCCAGACTGTAGCGCCTTTAACCGCTCAGCCACTCCGGCCGGCAGGTTAGTTAGGTGTAAATAGTTCTAAGTCTAGGGGACTGATGGCCTCAGATGTTAAGTCCCATAGTGCTCAGAGCCATTTGAACCATTTGATGCCGGGCGGAGCGGCCGCAACTCCCGGTGTAGACTCCACCCCTGCGCTGTCGCCGGCCTGGCCGTTGGCTGCACTGCGCGTTGTTCGGTGATTTTCCATTTTAAGTGTGATTCCGTGTAATTGGAACTCAGTATGAGAAGCAAAGAACGAGACTTGGCACTAGATATACGACTTTAGTATATGAAGACTAGCCTCACTGCTTAAAAACGCCTCCAGATTTCATGTAAACTTGCCAGCCAAGGTAAAGCACGTCATCTCACTCCACTGAAGAACTAATAGTTCCATGTCTACTTGTACCATTTGACGGAATATTCCAACCAATAGCGGCATTCTGCTTGTTATGTCTGCTGGGTGCCGTTTTGGGAGCAGGTGGAATATGTAGCGTTGATTCATGTGTTACTTTATTCTGAAGGTACTAACTCACTGATGTGATCATTATGGGTGGCATACAGGAAACGCAGTAAGTATTACGACGCTAAGAAGCGACAGCAGTAGTTTTCTGACTGTACGAATTTTTCTGTGGAGATTCAGAAGCAGAGACAATGGCTCAGTGTGGCATTGACTGCAGCGTCGCCAGTTACCAGGGCAGTGAAAGGAGGGCGCAAGGTGTTCCCTCCACCCCCCCCCCCCCCCCCCCCCATCTGTCTCTCTGCACAGGGCGCATCACGTGCCCGCCTTCCTGCTTGCGCTCCACTGTAATGTTCGCTTGCAATTGCCGTATAGTGACTGTTGAACATATACCGTCTGATCAAAAGCAACCGGACACTTATCAGTGGGCATTGAGAGCCGAAACTGGAGACGACAATGATGTTAGTCACTGGAGTCTGGTGCGAAGTCGACGTTCTGTCACATTCCAGTGGTGTTCCGTTGGGTTCAGATCGGGACTCTCGGCAGGCCAGTCCATTTCAGTAATTTTTTTTCCAGTCATCAGTCTTCTGATTGGTTTGATGCTGCTGCCACGAATTCCTCTCCTGTGCTAACTACTTCAGACTAGCACTTGCACTTGCAATCTACTTCCTAAATAATTTTCTGGATGTATTCCAATTTCTTCCTCTATACTTTTTACCCTCTGCACTTCCCTTTAGTATTACGCAAGTTATTACCTGATGTCTTAACAGACGTCCTATCATCCCCTCGCTTCTTCTTCTCAGTGTTTTCCACATACTCCTTTCCTCTTCGATTCTGCGCAGAACCTCTTTATTCCTTAACTTATCAGCCCATCTAATTTTCTACATTCGTCTGTAGTACCACATCTCAGTTGCTTCGATTCTCTTCTGTTCCGGTTTTTCCACTGTCCATGTTTCATTACTATACACTGCTGCGCTCCAAACGAGCATTCTAAAAAAATTTCTTTCTCAGATTAATGCCTATGTCTGATACTAGTAGACTTCTCTTAGCCAGGAATGCTCGTTTTGCATGTGCTAGTCTGCTTTTGATGTCCTTCTTACTCCGTCCTTCATTGTTTATATTGCTGTTTGGTAGAAGAATTCCTTAATTTCAACTATACTGCGGCCAACAATCCTGATGTTAAGTTGCTCGCTATTCTCAATTCTGCTACTTCTCATTACCTTCGTCTTTCTTCGACTGACTCTCAATCTATATTCTGTAGTCATTAGATTGTTCATTCCATTCAACACATCCTGTATTTCTTCTTCACTTTCACTGAGGATAACAATGTCAACAGCGAATCTGAACCACTCTGAACCTTTCTTTTTTTCTCCATACTTGGTTACTCGACGTGCAGATTGAACAGTAGGGGCGAAAGACTATTCCCTGCCTGATAATCATTTTAATCTGAGCTCTTCGTTCTTGGTCTTCGACTCTTACTATTCCTTCTGGCTCTTCCACGTGCTGTATGTCACCTGTATCACCCTACAGCTTACCCCTACTTTCCTCAGTATTTCGAAATCTTAGACCATTTACATTGTCAAACTCTTTTTCCAGGTCGACAAACGCTATGAGCCTGTCTTGATATTTCCTTACTGTTGCTTCCATTAACAACCGCAACGTCAGAACTTCCTCCTAAAGCCAAAATATTCGTCAGCTAACACTTCCTCAACTTTCTTTTCCATTCTTCTGAAAATTATTCTAGTCAGATGCATGAGCTGTTAAGCTGATTTTGCGATAATTCTCGCACTTATCAGCTCTTGCAGCATTCGGAACTGTGTGGATGATATTTTCCCCGAAAGTCGGATAATTATCGTCAATCTCATATATTCTACACCAACGTGAATAGTCTTCTCCTTGGCACTTCCCCAATGATTTTAGAAATTCTGACAGAATATTGGCCATCCCTTCTTCCAAAGCTCTTCTTATTTTAATACTGGATCCCCTGTCTCTTCTATATCGACTCCTCTTTGCACCTACCCGCTCTCTCCTCTGCGTTTAAGAGTGGAAGGAATTCCCATTGCACTCTTAATGCTATCGCCCTTGCTTTTAATCTCACCGAAGGTTGTTTCGAATTTTCTAAATACCAAGCCAGTCCTTCAGACAATCATTTTTTTCCGATTTCTTCGCATTTTTCATGCATCCATTTCGCTGTAGCTTACCTGCACTGCCTATTTATTTCATTCTCAGCGACGTTTATTGCCGTGTTCCTAAATTTCCCTGACCGGTTTTATATTTCTTTCGTTTATCGACTAACTGGAGCATTTCTTGTGTTGCCCATCGTTTCTGGTAAGATAGGAGTTGTGAAGGAGTGGTGAGGTGCCGGGCTAACATTAATTCAGACATCCTTTAAAACAAATTTATTGACAACAATTCTTACTCAACACTTACTAGAAAACAGTCCTAGAGTCAAAAGCAATTACAATATCAATTAAAAGTTTCAACTCAAGCTCGATAACTACTCTGGTGTCCATAATTAAAGCCAGAAAGCACTATTTCCCCGTCCTGTGTCTAATTCACGATATAATCATACAAACTGTTAACATATGCCCGTATGATCGTGTCCTGCACGGAAGATGGCATTCTAGTCAACGGAAAACCACGCCAACGATGACGTCAGGGCACCTATCAAACAGGGTAGTGTTTGCCGGTAGTCCCACACCCACATCCACAATCGTTGTGTACAGTCAGAGACAGTGCACTATGGCACAAGAGAAGACGCCTACGAGGCCAGGGGAAGAATGAAAGTATGACAGTCGCAAACTGGTGTAGCCCGACGGCTTAATGTGAATCGGATATGGCGACAGTTTATGGAGATCCCGAAGACCAGGGCGTCGTCGATCACGCGTAAGACGACGAAGAGAGAACCGTTATTTGGCTGTAAGGGCACGACGATACCGCCTTAGTAATGCAAGGCAGCTGGCATCTGTACTTGCAGCACCCACTGGACGTGTTGCAGTGAGGCAAACGGTGTACAGAAGGCTTGGACAGAGTGGCCTTTATTGTTGGAGACCTGCTTTATGTGCACTTCTGACGCGTCTTCACAGAGGGGAACGTCTGGAGTGGAGCCGTCAACGCGGCACCCGGACAGCCGAGGAGTGGGCCAATGTTCTTTTCACAGACGAGTCCCGATTTGATCCGAACAGTGTTTGTCGACGGATTCGGATATGGAGTGAACATGGTACACGATTTAGGGACCCAACCTCTATGAAAAGAGACCGATATCGAGGATGATTCCTAATGGTGTCGGCAGGGATTATATTGACCACTAACACCATCAAGTTGTACGGTTAAATCGGCAAGTTTTAACTGCTGTCAGGTATCGTGACGAGATCTTGGGACCTCATGTGCGGGTGTTGCTAGGTGCTGTGGGCCCGGACTTCGTACTGATGGACGATAATGCTCGACCTCATAGTAGCAGATGGTTGATGTTTTCCTGAAAACGGAAGATATTGCACGCATGGCGTGGCCTGCTCGCTCTCCCGATGTTAATCCAATAGGGCACGTCTGGGATGCGCTAGGGTCGCGGGCTGCACCACGTCAGCATCCACCAACTACTTTCCAAGCCTTGCGAACAGCACCGCGGGAAGAAAGGGCGTTATTGCCTCAACGTGAGATTAATAACATCATTCACAGCATGCCTCGTCATTGTCAGGCCGGTATTACTGCCATAGGTGGTCACATCGCGTACTGGTACTGAGCGCATTAACCAGTTGTCGGGAAGTGTGTTAAATCCGTTAAGTTAGAAAACACGAAGAAAATTTTTGTTACCGTTAGGCATGTTGCAATTTTGTATTTTTTTTACATTGTTTCTACTTTACTATCACCTGATCATACTGTTTTGTGGCAAAATAAGCCGGGAGCTGCGGCCCAGCGATTCTAGGCGCTTGAGTTCGGAACCTCGTTGCTGCTACGGCCGCACGTTCGAATCCTGCCACGGGCACGGATGTGTGTGATGCCCTTAGGTTAGTTAGGTTTAAGTAGTTCTATGTCTAGGGGACTGATGACCTCATATGTTAAGTCCCATGGTGGTTAGAGCCATTTGAACCATTTTTTGAACCTTTGTTTTTATTTCCAGCTTCTGTAGCTGCCCTTCCTAGAGATGTCAATTCCTCTTCAATTGAACTGTCTCCTGAGCTATTCCTTATCGTATTATCTATAACTTTCCATATCTTCAACTGTATCTCTTCATTCCTCAGTACTTCCGTACCCCACTTCTTTGCCTATTTCAGCCTACTGTTCATCACTATTACATTGTGATGTGAGTCTGTATCTGCTGCTGCGCATGCCTTACAATCTAGTGCCTGATTTCGGGATCTCTGCCTAACCATGATGAAATCTAACTGAAATCTCCCTGTATCTCCCTGCCTTTTCCAAGCATCCCTCCTCCTCTTGTGATTCTGAACCAGACTATTCGCTACACTAGCTGAAATTTGTTGCAGAACTCAATTAGTCTTTCTCTTCTCTTGTTCCTAGTACCAAGCCCATAGTTTCCCGCAGTCCTTTCTTCTGCTCCTTCCTCTAGAATTGCATTCCAGTCCCTCATGACTCTTTGACTTTCATCTCCCTTTACATACTGTATTATACGTTCAATATCCTCATATACTTTCTGTATCTCTTCATTTTCAGCTTGCGACCTCGGCATGTATACCAGAAACATCGCTGTCGGTGATTGTTTGCTGTCGATTCCGATGAGAACAAACCATGCACTGAACTTTTAACAGTAACACACTCTCTGCCCTACATTCCCATTCATAACCAATCCTACTCTCGCTATACATTGTTTTGCTGCTGTTGATATTACACTATGCCCACCTGACCAGAAATTCTTGTCTTCTTTCCATGTCACTCACTGACACCCACTACATCTCGATTGAGCCTTTGCATTTCCCTTTTCAGTTTTTCTAGCTTCCCTACCACCTTCAAACTTATGACATTCCACGCCCCGACTCGTAGAAAGTTATCCTTTCGCTGGCTATTCAATCTTTTTGTCATAGTCACGTCCTCCTTGGTAGTCCCCTTCCATAGGCCATGTGTCCTGTTGATAGACATTATGTATCTTTAACACAGTGGTTTATTTTGCCTTCTGCATCGTCAAGCCGTAGATCACTGCTGATTCTTCTGCCCTTAGGGGTAGCTTCCCACCCCAAGGGCAAGAGAGTGCCTTGAACCTCTGCCCATTCCTCCACTCTCTTTGAAGAGAGTGTCGGCAAAATGAGGGTGACTTCTGATGCCGGAAGTCTTCGGCCGCCAATGTTGATGACTTTTATTCAAAATGTAAGCTGTCGCGGGAGTCGAACCGGAGATCGAGAGCGTTTCTATTACAAATCAAAGACGCTACCCCCTTTTTTTCTTCTCCTAGACCTCTTCAACTTCCTCCATAGACCACTGCTATTTCCCCGTGATCCCTTCCCTCACAGATGTTGAATCACGACTGGGTGTATCGTCAAGCTGATACAAATAATCATCATCTCCAGGATGTCCCTCTACTGTACGCATTACACTGTTGTGAAATGTGTTCGTGTTCGTCCGCGTTAAGCAGTTTCTTAAGATCTATGAGGGACCACACTCTGACCACGAAAAACACTTCCATACCCTAAGACCACTTTCGTACTACACAGATGGTAGAGTACATGGTGGCAAGTAGCGTTCTCGAGGCGTTCGCTAAAACCACGCCTTCCATCGGACTGCCGCAGCTTATAGTGTGATTGGTCACTCTCAAGTCATTCCAGCCATCCACCGTCCATTGGCATCGCTTTTTATACAGCCTCATGCGTCTGGCTTAGCGCTGACTGGAGATATGCGTGGCTTTTGAGCAACTGCTCAACCATTCCATCCCATTGTTTTCAACTCCCTATGCTCAGTAGTTGCGCTAGCTAGAATGCTGGTAGCATTTTGGAACTCACGTATGCTGCCGTCCTTTAGTTCCCTCCAATTTTCTTCAAACAGTCTTCAGAATGCACGACGGTCCCTGTCGATCACAACATGAGATCAACCTAGTCTTGGTTTATCTGACGATGATGATGTTTGGTTTGTAAGGCGCTCAACTGCGCGGTCATCAGCGCCCGTACAAAGTCCCAGTTTTTACACACTCCAATTTTTGTCGCAGTCCCATCTAGACACTGTCACGAATGTGACGATAATGAAATGATGAGGGCAACACAAACAGCCAGTCCACGGGCAGAGAAAATCCCCAATCCGGCTGGAAATCGAACATGGGATCCCATGGTCCAGAGGCAGCAACGCTAGCCACTAGAATATGAGATAAGGACTTGGTTTATCACCACCAATCGACTAGGGCAGCTTTAGAAGGTTGAAAGGTCACTTAGGGGACATCCAATGACTAGTCGACGTTCGAAATCACTGAGCTTTCCTGTCCCAAACATTCTGCTCTTGCTGCTTTTCTGCTCTTCACGCCCCTTTTATTTTAGCGGGACCGCCTCTCGCGATATCTGATGGTCAGTTCTGCATCACGTACCGCTGTCTAGGTATTTTTAGTCAGGTAGCGTACGTAGAGCATTGACTACGTGGTTTTGCAACCGTGAGTGATAACAGCAGCAACGGAATTCACGTTAAGCTCATAATCTGATTTGTCTACCTGAATAGAAACTGTAATACAATGGTGTGCAGGAATTAAGGCTGAAAGTATAGCTTTCGCATGATCTGTCAGTACCAATTAACATAGTTTGATGAAACTTGGACGGTACGTAGAAAGAACTGCTACAACATAGTAGAGGAACTAACAACTTACGCAATAAGATGAACGGAAAGAACATTTCTATTCACAGAATACAATAATCACACAAAAATCACCGTGACCCGTTATCGTCCCCAGGATGCTACAAAAGGCGAGACATTGGTCCTAGTAGCGTGCGTAATCACTGCGGACGGCAATGCCCGTTATACAACGTGTCGCCATGCTGGCCGCTGTGAGCGTGTGGGTGCTATTCTGTCATTCTGCGCAACGGATTAATCTGAGATGTACCCCTTACCCTGTGGCTCCTGCAAGATGCAATTTCCACCCCCACACTACTACAGAAGTCAGACAGACGCTCCTAACGTTCTAAAGAGAAATGCCTGAAAAACTTTCAGCAATAAATATCTTCTGGAGTCATCCGCTGTAAGGAAATGACACAAAAATTCACAAAATTTCTTACGTAACTAGTGGGATACTTGGGTACTGGAGTAGTGCTAGTTAGTGTAAGAAAAACATGAAACTAACGAAAATTATTATTTATTTGGCAAAAATCCTGAGAAATCACAATGGCACTTTTAGTTATGAATTGAACAAGTTATATCCTGGTTGTTTTCGGAATGTGAAGTTACCTCTCAAGGATAGGATTCGCCAATGAAATTTCAATACAAAGTTTAAGACAGTTATTGACTTGGCAGAATGGCTGAGAGCCGCGCCTACTCAACTTTAATAATTATCCATTAGAATGTTACTAGGTACGGTCGAGGCTGTCGCGTGTGAAATGCAGTGAAGTGTACTGTTGTGGAGGATATATGGGGTTCGCAATAGCTGTAGTGCACAATACCGTAAGCTGTGACGACTGTTGTCTGCGCCGCTCGCTGCTGACAAATAAGATAACTCTCGTTCTATCTGGATTGACCTTCGGCAATCAAACTCTCCCTACACCTTGATGAAGTCAAGGACTCCTATTCGCCCCTAGTTTAACTATTGGCGTGGTACACCGGTCAGATAACCAGTCCACCGCGATGCCACTCAAAATTCGCTTGCAGGCGTTTAACTATAGCTCTGTCCATTCACACCGCACAGTAAGTGTGTCGGCCAACACAGTGAAGAACGCTTAATCATAAGGACTCAATATAAGGTCGCACTTCGATTCGCTCTCGACAGAGGTGCTCTCCCAGTGAAGTACTGAGAAGAGACTTGTTCCTCGCTCTTTGAGTACACGTACGAGCGCGCACGCTCTCGTTACGTGTTCTAGCTCCAAGAGCGACAACGGGACGACCCCTCTCCACACCAGACGTGAAGGGGTATATCTTTCGATCTCTTCCATTACTCCTTCAGCTCAAGGCGTCAGAAATATCGTCTGCCAATCAGCATTCCTCTTCTAAAACGGGAGAAAGACGTTTCGTTTAAGGCGAGCAATCCGGAAATCTGGAGTATCGGCGTTTGGCGTTTGCTGTCTCCCTGTGAAAATCTCTGAAACTGCGTGCTATGTGTAAAGAATGGATAGGCTGGCCGCTCCCACACAATGTAGCGGAATTTTCTTTAATGCCGAACACGGGGTCGTTCCCCCTTTTCACTCGGGCCAACACTGTCTGCTCTATGGGCGGTCACTGGCCGACATAGATATGCTGAGTCATGCTCTGAAGGGACCAGCGTCCTGTTGTGCAGTTTGCGTCTCCTGAACTAAAAGCAAACCCCTATGACTGTCGTGTCTTGAATGTATGTGTGTACGCCAGCGTCGAGTATTTCAACCACAGTGCGCTTACTTGTTATTTGCATATCGTTTACATGAAGTCATACAACATTTATCTTATCGAGTTTGGGTTCGAATGAAGCGTCTTGATGTGTGGAATATGATTGTGAGAGTGGAATATGCAAGGTCAGGAGACCATGACGTCTTACACTGCGAGTGTACAGGATGGGCGTATGAGCAGGCGGTGGGTCTTATCGAATGAATAGGATAATATTTATACAAACGCCATTTATTGGCGAAAGCATATTATAAAGGGATCACACGGGCCTAGGGAGGCGAGGGTAAGCCAGAGCGTAGAGTTTGTCGAAACATAGTTCGCGAAGCTAACGAAAGTTGTTGTCTGCCAAAACTAAGTTCACAGTGCTGCAGCACTGGGAGAAGCGAGAGATGTTCACTGCTACAGGGTGCGCGCCCGACTCGTGGGTGAGCAAGAATACAAGAGTAGAAGAGAGCGGGCTCAGCGACGGGCGGCGGGGTATATTCAATGCACCACGCGGCTTCCTCCGCCGTGGTTGGTCAGGACCGAGAAACCGTCGGGGGTGGCAATGGAATTTTCCACAGCGTTGCCTGCTAAGCGATGCCTGGGGCAGCGTTACCTCGTAAGCACATCAGAGAAGCGCGTAGCCAAGGTGCCCTTCCTCGGTGCTGACTTCCTGTTACTAGACCGTGAGACGAAAGAATTTGCAGGCAGCTAACACTGTCGGCCGTGGCTTGGCCGTAATGGAAAAATGAAGTTACCGTTTGAAAGCTCATGTAATAAGGTAAAGTCCACTACTGTCTGGCTCATCCTTAACACGAGGTTGGTACGGAGTTCTTGTGACAGTGCGTTCCATTCCTCTACCAGTGCGGGTGACGCCTGCTGGCAGGTCGTTGGTGCGTGTGAACGTGCTGGAGTACGCCGACAACCACATAGCGGTCCAAGTGTTTCGTCTGAAGAGCATTACTGGGTGATTTTGTGATTGTGTATGAGTAGTTTTTCCATTTTGACGAGGCCGTTTCACGGAAAGAGTTGTAATTGGTGAACCAAACGGAATGAACCAGTGTTACACATGTGGCCATTTCATGGTCCAAGCGACACAAAGCGTCGCTCGGGGCGGCAAGATGAGACGGACGCCATACGCTCCATAAAGTTTCTAAACAGGTCGTATCACAACTGGTAGTGGCCACTTGGGGCGCCAAGCTGGGAGTGAAAATTTTGTGTACAGTGCTGCTCATAATTAATAGCGAAACCTGACACAAATGAAAGTGTGAAAGAGAAACTAGGGTGGAAATGGGTGGGGAGGGAGGCACGAAATGATTCACCCAGTGAGACACTGAAAACTCGCACAAACAAGCTGATTTCGAAAGTTCAAACGCCTTTGATGCTGTTCATACACGTCGCCTCGTGTTCAAGACATTCTAGACATGTCCGACAGAACAGACACCACTCACATCTAATTTTGTGGGTGCGACGGCTGCTTGATGATAAAGTTTCAGTGCAGTTGCACAACCAATGTCCGAACTCCCACGGAAATCGAAATCTACGAGTAGAGCGTTAATGAGCGGGGGTCGCTGCAGTGGGAAGTGGGGTAGTTGGGACCACAGAGAGCGTGATCGGATGACCGAGGCGTTGTAGAGAAGTGGAGATTTCCGGTTCGAGTGTGAGTCCGGCACAAATTTGCAACTCCCGCCGTTGCGTCGCTGAAGTGCCCTGTGTGGCTGGAAGTCATTATTTTCGTCCACTCTCTCTCCCATACCGTTTCCTTTCCATTTCTTTTACCTCACTTCTTCACTTTTAACATAACCGACTGCAGCAAGATGACTGGAGCATGTTGATGATATCGTCATCGACTGAGCACTGATTACTCCAAAGCAGTTACCCTCGCTAATGCTGTTAGTGCGTAGAAAGTAGAAACAAACTGAGGTCAAACTTTACGGCCCACTTATGTGTAAAAAGCATGTCTTCTCTGCAGCAGAGAGCACAGATGGTGTTCTTTTTATGGGGCTTCGTGAGACAGAAAATACTTCTGTTTTTAAGCTGCAGCACTGAAACGCCAAACCACAGAAACTCCCAATTATTAATCTCGTGATGAACATCAGGTTGAATATAATTATCAATCAGTAGCTTCAAGAACTCCTGCTCCTATTAACCAAAATGGTGTCGAATTACGTTCCATTTCAAGCCATTGCCTAAACGGACGCCATGTGCGAAGAGAAAGGAAAAGTCACAATACATAAAGGGCAAGTGTTTTAATAAGCTCATCTATAGAGCTATATGTTGACTGATAAAGAGTCACAGAAGGTGGAAAAGAAACATTTAAAACAACACAGAGAAGTTTACAAAGAATTTGTAGAGCAGCGCCCTGCATGTGAAGAGATATGCTTGTGTGAAAAAATATTTCTGAACCTGCCCTGGTAACGTCACTATTCCGGAGTTGAGCCATTGGAGGCCACAGGTGTGGTATCCCAAAATACTCGACAAATACCCCTGAACCTTCTTCTAAACCCTTACACCGAGTTTGGGTTCGGCCTGTATTTAGCTGGGGATGGCAAACAATCTGTTCCCTTTATTTTTATTGTTCGCACAAGTAGGAGATACTGGTGCAAATTACGATGTTAGCGGTTACTACTTTTAATGAATCCATAGTTCCTTTTTCTTTATATGCGCTAATAAAATGGCATTTTACTGCATTGTACCTAGGTGTAAAATTTTTTATTTTAATACAGTGTCAATTATTTTGCCGATTGTAAGTGCTAACGCAAGTGTAGCTTGTCCCAGTACTGGTGCAAGTTGTCGCTTGACTAGGAGGAATGTGAGATTACAGACAAAAGTTAAAAACCTTTTTTTTATTCTTGCCATACAGTGCACTAATTAATTAAATATTTGTATTTCTTATTGATAGCATTTAATGAAGGGACTATTATATTTAAAATTAATATAAGTGTAGACGAGTAATTTCATTAATTGAAATCACACATTAGCTTTTCTTCCTTAGAGTTTGTTCCACCTCCATCCCACCAAGTGCAGCGTTTACAAGAATGTGTCTGGTCTTGTGGCGAAGGTTCTGCGCATATCTCTTCACATGCAGGGCGCTGCTCTACCAATTCTTAGTAATCTTCTCTGTGTTGTTTTAAACGTTTCTTTTCCACCTTCTGTGACTCTTTATCAGTCAACATATAGCTCTATAGATGAGCTTATTAAAACACTTGCCCTTTATGTATTGTGACTTTTCCTTTCTCTTCGCACATGGCGTCCGTTTAGGCAATGGCTTGAAATGGAACGTAATTCGACACCATTTTGGTTAATATGAGCAGGAGTTCTTGAAGCTACTGATTGATAATTATATTCAACCTGATGTTCATCACGAGATTAATAATTGGGAGTTTCTGTGGTTTGGCATTTCAGTGCTGCAGCTTAAAAACAGAAGTATTTTCTGTCTCACGAAGCCCCGTAAAAAGAACACAATCTGTGCTCTCTGCTGCAGAGAAGTCATGCTTTTTACACATAAGTGGGCCGTAAAGTTTGACCTCAGTTTGTTTCTACTTTCTACGCACTAACAGCATTAGTGAGGGTAGCTGCTTTGGAGTAATCAGTGCTCAGTGGATGACAATATCATCAACATGCTCCAGTCATCTTGCTGCAGTCGGTTATGTTAAAAGTGAAGAAGTGAGGTAAAAGAAATGGAAAGGAAACGGTATGGGAGAGAGAGTGGACGAAAATAATGACTTCCAGCCACACAGGGCACTGCAGCGACGCAACGGCGGGAGTTGCAAATTTGTGCCGGACTCACACTCGAACCGGAAATCTCCACTTCTCTACAACGCCTCGGTCATCCGATCACGCTCTCTGTGGTCCCAACTACCCCACTTCCCACTGCAGCGACCCCCGCTCATTAACGCTCTACTCGTAGATTTCGATTTCCGTGGGAGTTCGGACATTGGTTGTGCAACTGCACTGAAACTTTATCATCAAGCAGCCGTCGCACCCACAAAATTAGATGTGAGTGGTGTCTGTTCTGTCGGACATGTCTAGAATGTCTTGAACACGAGGCGACGTGTATGAACAGTATCAAAGGCGTTTGAACTTTCGAAATCAGCTTGTTTGTGCGAGTTTTCAGTGTCTCCCTGGGTGAAGCGTTAGTAGTATCCGTATGATAAAGCTACCTCCAAGTATGGGCTTCAACTGAGTAATCAGTAGTCTTATCTCGCTTGTCAACTCGTCCCCGTGTCCCCAATTTTTTTACATTTGCTCTAAAAGCTCTACCGGCTGTAGTGGCCGAGCGGTTCTAGGCGCTACAGTCTGGAACCGCGCGACCGCAACGGTCGCAGGTTCGAATCCTGGCTCGGGATGGATATGTTTGGTGTCCTTAGGTTAGTTAGGGGACTGATGACCTCAGAAGTTAAGTCCCATAGTGCTCAGAGCCATTTGGACCATTTTTGTCTAAAAACTCTTAGTTAAACACCGAATTTTACACCGTATTTTACGGTGTATAAGATGCTACGGACTATAAGAACACGCAACTGAATTTTGAAGCAGTTTCCTTAAAAAACATTTTTATAATTTTTATTATTAGTTTGCAACGGCGGACTAAATAAATAATTCTTTGTTTACGAAATTGAACTGAGCTTAATTAAACCCCTGAAAATTGTAGTCTGAACTTCCTTCTTCTTCCTCTTCGTCGTCATCATTGCCCTCTTTACATATAAGATGGTATGCACTGCCATCAAGAGCATTAGTTAAGACGCACTTCTTGAGAAATTTAACAATAACGTCTACTGTCACTCTAGGCCACGACTGTATTATCCACTCACACATGTTTCATTACAGGCCGCTTTAAAGGTCCTTTCACCGTGAACTCATGTTGGATTTCATTAATCATCCAGTTACTCCATTCCTCTTGCGGTGGCCCGGTGTAATGTTAAGAGTTTTCGTGGACGTACTTGTTGAAGAATGCTGGCTCTGCTTCCTTGCAGCGCCGATGTCTTCTGCGAGCACCGGTCGCTTCTCTGAAGATTTCACTGCTAGGAAGGGGAAATTTTCACTCTCACACTCTCTCTCTTGTTGTTTAAAAAATACGCTACTCTTGGAATATCATTCATTGCACCAGAAGATATTTATTTCCACTTTGTACAAAAAAAAAAAAAAAAAAACTAAACTTCATGACGTAAGCCCACACATTACCAGGAACCCAGAATCAGTTAATTACACATTTTTGAATACAATTAATACATAAGCTTTTATCGTGGCTGATTATCCACGTCCAGTCCACGTACTCTCAACAGTAGTTCAGCGTCTAATAGTCACTGTCTCGAGTCTCCATTTGTTTGCCAACAATACAAAGCTACATTACTCTTTGCAGCCGGCCACGGAGCTTCCGGGCCGTATTTAATTATTCTTGGCAGGTCGCACTGAACACTTGCCAGCGCCGACGAATTATCTCCCTTCCAGTTTTGCCTGCACAAACAATAAATGGGTGCAGTATCCCATGCTCATCCTTACGCCCTGCTTTAAAATAACGCGTGTTCGAAACGGCTGGAACACAAGTGTCTCCAGACTTTCGTAAAATCCTGGGGCCACTACGCTCTCTCATTTAAGTCCTCCTGGATTAACAGCTACCTCTCTAACTCCCTGTCTCGATTTCTCTTTCACAGGATTTTTCAAATGACTAATAAACTGATCTAGCACAGGAAGAGAACTCTTCTTCAATAAAGCACCTTTCCTTCTCTCTCACACTCTTTTAATCCATAATTTAATACCAGCTTCGTCCATTCAGCCCTTGTCATGTACGTGAACAACAACATGTGACGGTATTTCAGAAGGTTTTGGCATTGATTTGCCCTCGAAAATAATCACTGGATTAAGTTAAGTACCACATCACAGCCGGCCGGAGTGACCGTGCGGTTCTAGGTGCTGAAGTCTGGAACCGAGCGACCGCTACGGTCGCAGGTTCGAATCCTGCCTCGGGCATGGCTGTGTGTGATGTCCGTAGGTTAGTTAGGTTTAATTAGTTCTAAGTTCTAAGTGACTGATGACCTCAGAAGTTAAGTCGCATAGTGCTCAGAGCCATTTGAACCATTTGAACCACATCACAACATGAAAGGTCAACAGTGCAGACCATTTTTTCATGGTCACTTGTTTTTAAAGTTACAGTTTTAGCACATTTCATGGCAACAGTTCTGTTACTCGGCACATCAAATATCAGAGGAGTTTCATCTATATTCACTATTTGGCTTAGTTCCACACTGGTTTTCTGTTGATGTTTCGGTGGATGCTGAATAATGAAGCGATCGAAAGATATTTTCCCCTCATACTATTGTGGCATTTTCTGAGATATTTTGGTTCTGGTTCGCATGCTAAGTTTACGACGCTTTATAAATCTGTAGCACCAAACAACTCCTCCCTTAAAGTCCGTTAGGCTTAGCTGTAGCGCTAGCTTGCGAGTCTGTATTTGAATCATTTTTGTATTAACTCCAATGCAAATATTCAAGATGGCCGCCGAGTGAGATCACAGGTATTTTCCTCATCCGCTAAAAGAACTTATTAAGAGAAAATAGGGTCAAATTTAAATTTTCTTTGTCTCATATACTAGCTGTTGTGTCCATTCTTGTCACTCAACTGAATATTAGCGTCCCAGCAGAGCCTGTTCTTGAAAAACTACGTGTTATCTGAAGTCCCGATAATGGCGACGTAGCCCGAAAGTTTGCGCGACATAATCACAAAAAAATGTTATTCAAGTTTTCTTGGTAGTGCAAAATTCGTTAAAAGAAGACAGCTACTAGCTTAATCAGTGTCTGTCGTCGCAATGCAAGTGTATTTAAATGTTTCTAAATCGTATTTAACTACCACATTTAGTATTGTTTACTTGTTAGATAGACGCGATGTAGGCCTAAATTTTACGAGTTATAAACGTTTAAAAACCTGACCAAACACGCTTGATAACATAAATTCTCTAAAAGCAAAGTAATTACTAACTCCTTCTTTTGTCTTTGTATCTCTAAATCAGTAAAAAACAACAACAACCGGACGTAAGACCTTTGTGTTGCTTTTTGTGTACATAGTGCCAATCTCGTGACCTTGACAAATTTAAAACATTCTTTAATGTTAATTATTCTTTCGAAACTAACCATGAGTGAGAAATTACCAGTTCATTTCCCTGCTGCTGTAGGGTAGTAAGTAGAGGGATTTGTTCCCATTCTTGCAGGAAATATTTTAACTGGGGGGGGGGGGGATACAGTGGGGAGAATTTTGGGAAAAGGGGCTCTCTCGTGGAACTGCGCGGCATGCAGTACGTACATTTTGATTGGGGAACAGGAAAGGAAACCCTATGCCCTTCAGGCACATTTGAAGGGTACAAGGAAGGAACTGATAAGGATCAAGCGAGATAGGGGGGAGGAGTGTGGTTGGGATCTGGCAGCTGGTAGGAGGGTAGGAAGAAAGTGAAGGCAATCTAACAGTTTTATCATCAACACCGAAAACATGTTCAAAATGGTTCAAATGGCTCTGAGCACTATGCGACTTAACTGCTGAGGTCATCAGTCGCCTAGAACTTAGAACTAATTAAACCTAACTAACCTAAGAACATCACACACATCCATGCCCGAAGCAGGATTCTAACCTGCGACCGTAGCGGTCGCTCGGTTCCAGACTGTAGCGCCCAGAACCGCACGGCCACTCCGGCCGGCCGAAAACATGTATCTACCACTGCCAGAGTTACGTGGAAAAGAGCCTTAGGTAGAACTAGGAGCAGGAAATGTGCAGCAAACTTCAAACAAGGCCAAGAAGCAGAGGGCTAGGAAGAAGAAAGTGTTGCTGCTAGATATAGACTCCCAGTTACAGGACAGTTTAGGAGCAGCGTACCAGGCCACCAGTATCTTCAAGCCAAATGCAGGACTAAGTCATGTGATAGACTACTGAAGGTCTCTATGTAAGGACTTTACAAAAAAGGACCATGTAGTGATAGGGGGTGGGGCAGGAAACAGTTTGGACAGGATGGGGCATATGACATAGGTGGTGACGTGGACAAGATAGCTTCCCTGACTCATGGCACCAATGTACACTTTGTTGAGCTGTTCCGGCGTCATGATTGACCATACCTTGATGGATTTGTAAGACGAATCAATGTGGGCTTAGTGACGGCTCTGAAGGCAGCCAACTCTACTCATGTTTCTCTGGTGCCCATCGGGACTATCAACAAATTTGGTTTCACTAGGCATGGCCTACACCTAAACAGGAGTGGGAAGATTGTTACAGCTGATTCATGAAAGTATAGGGGGTGGATCTCGGGCGACACATGGTCAAATACCTGTTGTCAGGGATAGGAAATGTATTTTTTAGGATAAATCCATACAACAGGTTCCCCTGCCTAAAGCAGATTAAAAAATACTGAAACAATCACTCACGAGACAGATTTTAAAACTCCAAATATCACACATACCAGATGTTACAAAGAAAAACAAACCATTAGGAAGATTAAGATGGGGCATTTCACAGAGTTAACAATCGTCCATCAAAACATGCAATCAATAAAATATAAAATACAACTACAGGAAGTTGAGCTCCAGTCTTTGAACTGCACAGTAGTTTGTGTTACTAAGCACTGGTGTAGAGACACAGAAATCCAACAAGTAGTATTATCATTGTATGAAAGGGCAAACTCTTACTGCAGAACTTCCTCAAGGGGTGGAGGATCATGCATTTATACAAGAAAAGGAACACAGTTCAAATCAAGACACGACCTCAGTACAGTAAGTGAAGACAAACACTTTGAAATATCAGCTATTGAATTAACAGGTTTTGATATCACCAAGAAATTAATCATTTTGTGTGTGTATAAATCTCCCAGTGGTAGAGTGGACACTTTTTTCAATAAATTAACAGAAATTCTCGATAAACTCTCAAGCACAAAGGTCAATATAATTCTGTGTGGGGACATTAACATCAACACTGATATCATAAATGAGTCCAGCAGCACCCTCATAAATATCCTTCAGAGTTCTGTCATGTCCCTATTTGTCAATAATGCAACAAGAGTTACTACACTGACTGCATCAGTAATTGACTATGTGGTCACAAATATGGAGAGGGAAAAATGTGATGTAGCTGTAAAAGATATCAGACTATCAGAGCATCTCTGTCAAATGACAACAATAAAATCAGGCATCAAATCATTCCCTAAACTACAAGTTTACAATCGACATCAATCAGAAATCAAAATAAAAAATAATCAAAATATCCACGGGTGTACTGCCGGTCTACAGTGTCCAATGGGCACAGTATTTCGGCGATCATACATGTCGCCATCATCAGGTGAACTGACGGACTGAGCTCCTGTGAACGTGCCGGTACGGAGATCCGTACGCTATGGTCGCTCAGGGGGAACTGGGTTCGGTCGCGGCGGCGGCCGATTTAAATACCCTCCGCCCGCGGCGCACTCCCTCCGCCGTCCGCGCCCCGCGCCACGGTCATGCGGTGGAACAGATTGCGACGGCGTCTGAGATGACGTCAGTGTGATGGCTCTGTCCCCCGTGGTCGTCACAACTATACGTTTGCTCGATTTACTCTTGAGTAACCCAATCGCAGTTTCCCAAGCCTTGCTAAGATTATAGCCACAGTCACGGTTTATGAGGTCGTCATTGGTGCGAATTTCGATGGCCTCTCTAACAACGCTGTCCCAGTATCTCGACGTCTGCACCAAAATCCTCGTGCGTTCATAGCGTGATTTTCGGACAAACAATGTTCAGCGACCGCCGACTTGCTCGGATACATCAGTCGAGTGTGCCTCTGCTGTTCACGGCATCGATCCTCGACGGTACGCATCGTCTGACCAATATACGACTTGCCACATTGACACGGAATCTGGTACACGCCGGCCTTCCTCAGACCGAGGTCATCTTTGGCGCTCCCCGCCAATGCACGAGTTTTATATGGAGGACAAAATACAGTTCCGACCCGGTGTTTCTTCAAAATGCGGGCGATTTTCCCCGAGAGTGCGCCTGTATATGGAATAAACGCAGTGCCTACCTCCTCCCTCGTGATTTCATCCATCTCCACAGGTTGTGCTGTGGTGGTTGGGCGGAGAGCACGTTGAATCTGCCACTCTGAGTACCCATTTTTTCGAAATACAGTTCTCAGATGTTCCAATTCCTGGGGTAGACTCTCCGCGTCAGAGATAGTGCGCGCCCTATGTACTAGAGTTTTAAGTACCCCATTCCCCTGTGAAGGGTGGTGGCAGCTGTCTGCGTGCAAATACAGATCAGTGTGCGTTGTCTTCCGATACACCCCATGACCTAGGGTGCCGTCAGCCCTTCTCTTGACCAGGACGTCAAGGAAAGGTAATTTACCATCCGTTTCAGTCTCCATAGTGAATTTGATGTTGGGGTGTATGGAGTTTAGATGTGCAAGGAAGTCAAGGAGTTTATCCATACCATGTGGCCAGATGACGAACGTGTCGTCCACGTAACGGAAAAAGCAAGTGGGTTTCCATTCGGATGACGACAGGGCTTCCTCCTCGAAGTTCTCCATGTACAAATTCGCTACCATCGGTGAGAATGGGCTACCCGTGGCGACTCCCTCCGTTTGTTCGTAGTATTCTCCATTAAAAAGAAAATACGTGGAGGTCAAGACATGCCTAAAAAGTTCAGTGGTCTTCTCGTAAAACTTCTGACTAATCAATTCTAGTGACTCTCGCAGGGGAACCCTCGTAAACAAGGAAACGACGTCAAAACTCACCATGATATCTGACTCATCCAACCTGAAGCTATCAAGGCGTTTAATAAAATCCACGGATTTACGGATGTGATGAGGGCATTTACCCACATAGGGACTTAATATTCCCGTCAGGTATTTGGCCAACGAATATGTAGGTGCCCTGATGTTGCTGACAATGGGGCGTAATGGTGCCCCCTCTTTGTGAACCTTCGGGAGCCCGTTTAGTCTAGGCGGTACCGGACCTTGCGGTAACAATTTCTTAGCGTCACCCTCCGGTAAATGTGCGTCCTTGAGAAGCGACCTCGTCTTGTTCTCCACCTTCTTTGTAGGGTCAACGCTGATCTTCAGGTAGGAATCGTCATTTAGCAGGCTCTGCATCTTATCAGTGTAGTCCTTATGGGAGGCAACAACTGTAGCACTGTCTTTGTCAGCCGGTAAGACAACAATTTCAGAGCGCTTCCTCAGATCACGAATGGCCGCCATCTCTTTAATGGTGATATTTGACTTCATCGGCTTGGATTTCGTCAACGCACGACAAGTTTCACGACGTATTTCCTCAGCTGATTCAGGCGGAAGTCGAGCTGCAACCTGTTCAACAGCACTAACAATTTCTGCGACGGGGTGAACTTGGGGGTGGGAGCGAAGTTGAGACCTTTCTGCAAAACCGAGACCGCATCATCACTCAACACCATGCCACTGAAATTGATGACAGTCTTGCACGGAACCTGCAGAGGTGGTTTGTCAAGGAGACGTGAGAACTTAGCTGTTTGGCGTCTCGTTACCTTCTTATGGGCGGAATCAGCTGCAACCCAGGTGACACCATCAATACAATCCCATGAAAAAGAATAGAAATTACTAGCCAGTTGCAAATGTAGTTTGAGTAATTCCTGTGAGATAAACTCAAGGCTCCGGCGGGTGAATTGCACTCGCTCACGTACCAATGCGACGCTGGCTCGTTTCTTGATTCTCTTAGCTGCTGCAGAATCGATGTGATGCATAACCTTAGCAAAATTTGGAAGAACATTCTCGGAATGACATCTCTTAGCAAGGCTTGAGAACCAGCGTTTGGGTTAATCATGAGTAAATCGAGCAACGTATAGTTGTGACGACCACGGCGGACAGAGCCATCACACCGACGTCATCTCAGACGGCGTCGCAATCTCTTCCACCGCGCGACCGTGGCGCGGGGCGCGGACGGCGGAGGGAGTGCGCCGCGGGCGGAGGGTATTTAAATCGGCCGCCGCCGCGACCGAACAAGTTCCCCCTGAGCAGCAATAGCGTACGGATCTCCGTACCGGCACGTTCACAGGAGCTCAGTCCGTCAGTTCACCTGATGATGGCGACATGTATGATCGCCGAAATACTGTGCCCGTTGGACACTGTAAACCGGCAGTACACCTGTGGATATTTTGATTATCAAATACGCCGGGAGAAACTCAAGAATCACAAAATAAAAGATTTTCAAAAGAACTATCAAAACAAAGCTGGGATGAAGTGTGTAAGGAAACCAATGTGAATATGAAATTCTCTAAATTCTCCACATTATTTAAACTGAACTTTGAAAAGGCATTTTCAAAAGTATGCATGTCTGCAGCAACATTTCACAAAAACAGATGGATAACAGCAGGTATTAAGAAGTCCTCCCAAACACAGTTATATGAGAAAGAGTCATAGATACAAAAAGATCTATAGGAAGGTTCTGATTGCTTCATTTAATGACAAAATAATATATAATGCAGAGAATAAAAGCAAAGCAGTCTGGGATGTTATAAAAAAGGAAACGTGGAGAGGCAAACAAATGCAGAATAACATACTGCTAAGGGCGGAGGGGGGGGGGGGGGTGGATAAGGTAATAATTGATCCACAACACTCACTTAGCAAACTACATGAATAAGCATTAATCAAGTATTTCAGAGAAGTTACAGCAAAAATTCCCCAAAACAAATATAACACCTGTAAATAATGTTACTTCCAACCACAGAGAATGAAGTCAATAAAACTGTTCAAAAACTAATAGATAAAAAGCCAGTAGGCGTAGATGAAGTACCAATGTGTGTGGTGAAACAATGTATAGAGATTATACAAGGCCCGTCAACAAAAATAACAAATGAATCCTTCATAGCAAGGACATTTCCAGAGCAGTTAAAACAGGCAGCAGTTGTACCTTTGCCTAAGAAAGGTAATGCAGAAGACATAGAAAATTACAAGCTGATTTCCCTGCTGTCACCATTCTCAAAAATAATAGAAGCAATTATGAAAGGCATATTGATGAATTACCTGAATAAATACAGTCTTTTAAGCGAATTACGGTTTAGTAGAATTCACAAAAGTTGTACTTGATGCTCTTGACAAAGATTATGTCGCAGGCATATTTTTGGGTCTTTCTAAGGCCTCTGATTCAGTCGACCACAAGGTTCTATTAAATGAATTAGAAGCATTAGGAATAAGAGGGGTAGCTAATGACTCGCTTCGATCATACCTAGCAGATAGACTACAAAGAATAGAGGTAACACTCACTTCAAATAGAGCTAAACATTTAGTAAAACACTTATCAGAACCAAAATATATTAATGTAGGGGTTCCGCAAGGTAGCATATTAGGACCAATACTATTCCTGGTATACATGAGTGACTTTCCCAGAAGTGTTACTCACGGTGAAAGAATTCTGATCCCTGATGACAGCAATATTATAGTCATCGAGAAAGCAAGAGCACTCATTACAGAGAAAGCAATAAGCAATAAAGTGACATTGAACATAAAGAAAATTAATGCCACGAATTTCAGTTTGAAGAGAGAAAATGACAATGTTAAATTAAATGTAGATGGCACCTCTATAGACTGTGTAACAAATGCAGAATTTCTGGGAATGAATATTGATTGTTGGTTGAAGTGGTGTGAACACACAAAGTTTCTTGCAAATAGAATGTCGTCTGCATGTTATGCCCTCAGATTCCTGTCATCAGTGTGTAACATGCAGCGTCGTTTAGTTACATGCTATTCACATGTACACTCAGTTCTTAGCTATGGCATTCTTTTTTAGGGAACAAATGCACAAAATATGAACACAATTTTCAAACTCCAGAAAAGAGTTCGATACGTCATCTGGTTTTGGCCCTTTTACTTTCAGTCCTCTATTTGCACATTTAGCCTTCCTCTTTTTTTTTCGATTCTTCTTTACGAGCCCGCCAATCGCAAATGGATTTTCTGTTGGTGGAGGACCGAAATGCCACTCAGCTGTTCTGTTTCCGTATTCTTTTGCATATGATATTACTTTCAGTTTATAGCTTGAATCATGTGAACGCCTTCGATTTTTTTCCATTACGAAACTAGCTACTAACAAAATATTGTACTGTTACCGATAGCACAAATCACTTTGAAGTTCACTGGCACCGTAGACTGCAATGACGCATCGTAGGCTAGGCAGTGTTATGGCAGGGCGGGAGGGAGAGAATGTTAGCAAGCTTGTGAATCCCCACTACCCATGTGCGTCGCATCGTTCCACTGCTGCTGCCAACTGAATCCAGTGTTGCCAGATAGAGATAGGTATCTCGTGGCACCGAATATACGGACATTTTTAAGACTGGAGGGACTTTTAAATCAAACACTCGTCATTTTTATATTAATTTCGCATATAAGACAGCTTGAATTTTCGGGACAATTTTTCGAAGAAAAAAATGCAGTTTATAGTCCTTAAAATACGGTAATCAAAGTGCAGCTAGCCCCGGAGGTCTGCAGAAGTGAAACTCGGTAGATATGCTAATGTGTTAATGTGCAACAGATTTACGCTGCAAAAAAATTAGTTCCAATTTTGGGCAGCGGGTGCAAACCTGATGGTGTACTGCAACGCATCGACATCTTCGATGCTCATACTGAGCAAACCGTGTCAGTGGCAGTTAATAATAAAACCAACATTACGCCTTTCTCATTTGTTTAACCTCTTTTGCCCTACGCTGATAGGATTTCAAATAGAAAAACCCGGGACACTTCTGTTTATACATTATACCTAACTTTCTTACTACACTTATGCTTATATTTCTTCCCAGTTATCGTCTTTGACAATGCAGCAGCTGAAGGACCCATAGCAAGTATGTACCTCGATTTTGTGAATAGAAAAGGAACATATGGGTACATTACACATAAATAAAATTCTTTTCTTCAGAAATAAAAGAGACTGACATGCAGATTTTTATTGTAACAGCCTGGATATATTTTCTGCAATGATTAGTCAGTTACTTGATACTTAGGCACAGTCTGTTAATCCTAAAAACCGAGTAATATTACTAATCAGTGATCAGATACAAACCATACATTTCATACCAAAATTTAAATTTTCTTTTAACTGCAGACTGTCAGGGCAAGTGTGTTTCTATGCCAAACAGTACTGAACAAGCACTGGTAACACAAACTGCATCGCTCACGTTCTTCACAAAAATATCTTCTATATGGCTGCAGTCCCGTTTGGAGAAATGGTTTAATTGATGCACCTTTACACCTCTCTTGGTTTTGGTTTTACTTGTCTCCAGATCCACAAAGCAAGTCCGCATATTGGGGGTGGGGGTAGGAAATGCCTGCTTTTCTTCTCATCATAGCTCTTAGCCTTTCTTTAGGCATAAGACGAGTTGAACCTAATGTGGTAGGCCTATAAGGATATTTTGAAAATATAGATATCTATAACTTTCTACGTATATGAAACTTATTTTCCACAAATATTTACTCAAATGAGAAATATTTTTGCACGCATTTTGTTGCTCGATTAAAAGCCGGGGCAGTTACGTGTTCCAAATGATTTTCTCGGGACAACAGGGCATTTATGCGAGAACCTGAACGGTCGCAGCAAAACCGGTACGTCGGGTCAGCCTATTCTGCCTTCGTCTCGCTCCTAATCCATTACGATATATGGGAACATTTGTATATGTAAAATTTTGTACATGGCTGCACGTTCAAGAGACCGTGAATACTTATAATTGAAAGAAAAACAGCCCTCAGTCACTATTTTTAACGAATTAACCGGGTTTCGACACTGCTAGGAGTGTCTTCCTCAGAATTTAAATCAAAGAATGGTCTATAACATGGTCACAGAATTATGACTAAAAACGTGTGATACAGAGTATAAGTACAGAATCATCGTGAAGTATTGGCAGTACTTATATGTCATTTATAAAATAATAAATATGCCAAAAAGGTATGAGTCACTTTTATATACGTTGTGTGACTAATGCCCTTTCGGCATATTTAATATTTTATAAATGACATATAAGTACACGATGATTCTGTACTTATACTCTGTATCATACGTTTTTAGTCATAATTCTGTGACCGCGTTATAGACCATTGTTTGACTTAAATTCTGAGGAAGACACTCCTAACAGTGTCGAAACCAGGTTAATTCGATAAAAATAGCGACTGAGGGCTAGTTTTCTTTCAATTATATTTGTATACGTACAAATCGGTTCCGCATTAATGTTCAAATGGTTCAAATGGCTCTGAGCACTATGGGACTTAACTACTTTGGTCATCAGTCTCCTAGAACTTAGAACTACTTAAACCTAACTAACGTAAGGACATCACACACATCCACGCCGGAGGCAGGATTCGAACCTGCGACCGTAGCGGTCACGTTGTTCCAGACTGTAGCGCCTAGAACCGCTCGGCCACTCCAGCCGGTCCGCATTAATGTATTTGAGTATGTGCCAAGTTTTACTGCCACACGATAATTACGCTGGATGTCTATGAGCAGCTGCACTTTATTTATAACCACCCGGTACCTAAGCTGATGATGCCAAACACGGTTGTAAATAGAAGTGTGACCTTAACTTTTACTCGAATAATCTTTGAAGCGGACTAGGAGCTCGACAGCCACTTTGTGACGCCGTGGAAGGGAGGTTGCGAGTACCAGCTGGCGAGGAGCGGCAAGCAGGAGGCAGAAAGTAGCCGCCCTTTCTCCCCCTGAGGGCTCCGCCGACACTGGCCAACTTCGGAGAAACAATTGCCGAGCGGAGGGCGCGCCGCGCCGCCCGAGACAAAGGAAGCGCCGGCCGCTGTCGGACAGGGCGGAAGACGACCGCGGGCAACTGTCGTTATTCTTTGGGGGCGCGAGAAAAGACGAAGCGAAAGAATAAAAAAAAATCCGTAAGGCAAGGGAGAAAAAAAGGAAGAAAGGAAAATGAGAAACGGGTCGAGCGGAGGGGGGGAGGGAAAATACCCATCTGGCTGTCGGTGCCTGCGGCGCTGTGGTCCGAAACTGCGAATTTGCCTAATAGAGAAAAGAGGGCCTCCGGCTACGCGCTCGTTCGTCAGACAGGAAGCGGAGGCGAGACTGAGGCCGAGGCGGGCTTAAAGAATGCGCGGCGGCCTGGCCGACGTTCCCAGGCCCCGGGAAATCAATTCGCGGACGGACCCCAGCCTTCCCGGGGCCACTCATTTGTAATATCGGCCGCTCGCCGTAATTAGCGGTGCAATTAAAACTCCGGCCCGGCCGGATGGCGGGAATTCGTTAGCCGCGCCGCAGCTGCAGGTCGCGCCGCCGCCGGCTTCCATCTCGAGGAAGCGCGATCCAGCGCTGCCCACCCCTCTCCGCTCCAGCACTTCACGCCTCCTGCAGTCCGGCCCACGAACGATGGCCGCTCGCGCAGGTCGAGACAGGCACCGGGATTGCACTGTTGCCGGTTCCAAGCGGCTGTTGCGGTACGTACACACACGTGCTTTGCGCCTATTGAAATCGTATATCCCGCGAATGTCACTGGTCGGCCGGAACATTATGATGACAAAACTAAATTACAGGCCCATATCATTAACGTCGAAATGCTGCAGGATTTTGCAACATGTACTGTGTTCGAGCATTATGAAGTAACTCGAAGAGAACGGTCTATTGACACATAGTCAACACGGATTTAGAAAACGTCGTTCTTGTGAAACACTACTAGCCCTGTACTTGCACAACGTGTTCAGTGCTATTGACAAGGGATTTCAAATGGATTCTGTATTTCTGGATTTCCGGAACGCTTTGGACACTGTTCCATAAAGTTTGTGATGAAACAGCGTGCCGGCCGCGGTGGTGGAGCAGTTCTAGGCGCTTCAGTCCGGAACCGCGCGACCCCTACGGTCACAGGTTCGAATCCTGCCTCCGGCATGGGTGTGTGTGATGTCCTTAGGTTACTTAGGTTTACGTAGTTCTAAGTTTTAGATGTTAAGTCCCATAGAGCAGTCATATGTTTGGATTCGTGATTTCCTGACAGAGAGGTCACATTTCGTAGTAACTGACTGAAAGTATTCGAGTAAAACACAAGTGATTTCTGGTCTTTTTCAAGGTAATGTTATAGACCCTTTGCTGTTCCTTATCTACGTAAACGATTTGGGAAACAGTCTGAGCAGCCGTCGTAGGTTGTTTGCAGATGAAGCTGTCGACTAGCAAATCATCAGAAGATCAAAACACATTGTAAAACGATTTAGAAAAGATATCTATCGTGCGAAAATTATTGACCCTATATAACGAAAAGTGTGAGGTCGTTCACATTAGTTCTGAAAGGAATCCGTTAAACTTCGGTTACACGATAAGTCAGATCTAAAGGCCGTAAATTCTACCAAATACGTAGGAATTACAGTTGGGAACAACTTTAATTGCGAGGAACACACAGAACATGTTGTGGGGAAAGCTAATCAAAGACTGCGTTTTATTGGCAGGACACTTAGAAAATGTAACAGGCCTACTAAAGAGACTGGCTCCACTACGCTTGTCCGTCATCTTTTACAATGCTGGTTCGCGGTGTGGGATCCTTGCCAGACAAGATTGACGGAATACATCGAGAAAGTTCAAAGAGGGCAGCACGTTTTGTATTATCGCAAAATAGGGGAGAGTATGTCACTGAAATGATACAGGATTTGGGGTGGACATCTTTAAGACAAAGGTGGTGTTCGTTCCCGCAGAATCTTCTAATGAAATTTCAATCAACATCTTTCTCCTCCGAATGCGAAAATATTTTGTTGGTCCCGTCCTACATAGGGAGAAACGATCACCATGATAAAATAAGGGAAATCAGAGGTCTTTCTGCCAGCTATACGTGATTGGAATAATAGAGAATTGTGAAGATCGTTCGATGAATGCTCTTCCAGGCACTTAAATGTTATTTGCAGAGTATCCATCTAGACGTAGATGTAGGTGTAATTGAGCCATGTAAGGCTCGCTTTTATCCCATTTGTTGTTTGTCATCTTTTGTTACGGTACTGCCGCCTCGTTTTCTTATTCCATTTACTGGGGTCACTAACTTCCTGCCTTACTTGTCCGTCAGCCGCAGCAGCAGCGCAGCAGCGCGTATCGATAAGTGCACTGTCGTACCATCTCTGGAGCGACCGATAGTATTTCCGGGTCGTCGTGCGTCTGGCAGTCAGCTGGCCATGTTATACTTGAAAGTCGACTTTCATGCTATGTGTTCATATACAATACGATAAGGACTTGTGTGTTTCAGAGTACCTGCAGTCACTTTTCTGTACGCTGCAGTAATTTTATCTTTGGTTGGGAACTGAAAGGCATGTCTTAATAAAGCCGCCTAACCTCTGAGGTTAGGCAGTCAATCGTATTGGTTGGCTCATGGAATGAGTTAGCAAGACACTCATGGCTTGCGGACGTAGATGCACCCTTTGCATATCTCCGTGCTGCTGTATCGAAGTTACAGCCTTTTTAGTGTAGATCAGTTCTATTATTTTTGAAGCGAGTGTTCTGGGGTCGGGTTCTTGGCAGAGAGTCATTGCTGTCATCGGTCCGCAATGCTGCAACTCTTCAGTGAACCAAACAACACCGAAGCGAGGCAGTATTTAAATGGAGGCTTGCAGTGTGTACCGACGAGTGGCGATGTTGTCTCTCGTCAAACGATGAAAAGCGCTGCGTGCACTAACAACACAATATAGTAGTTTGCGGAGAGTGTCGTTCAGGCTAGAGGTGGCTGTGTGATGTTTTGAGGGTGTGTTTTAGTACCCTAAAAAAAATTTGGGCACACTCATCCAGGTTACCATGAACACGAGCTAGGACGGTTATTTTAACATTTCGATGACCAAGTTTTTATCTTTCTTCTAAATCTTCATGATGAGTACGCTGTGGAATCTCTCGTCTTCCGAGATGACAACACCGGTGTCCACATGGTTGCATGCGTAAGTTGCTGATTTGATGACCACTCTAACTGAAACGTTCCCTTAGAAAAATTATTGAATTACTGTGCTGATAAACCTATTACATTATTTGCTTTTCAAACAGCTGAGCAAAACTGAACGTACTCAGACATTACTCTCTTTACTTATTCTGATCAACACTAAACTGACACACAATATTTTTAGCGCAATATATGACATCCAGTCTTACAAATTTGCTGTCTCTGTCCAGATCATCCGCTATCAAAACTCCACCACTGCTGGCGGCTCACCTCCAACTTCGCAACGCTAAGCGCTGTTAACATCCAGCTGTCCAACACTACAATAGCGAACAACAATGCAAACCAGCTACAGACTGCACACAGCACAGCCAGTGATTTTCATACAGATCGATACGTGGCGGTGGCGTTACCAATATAAGAACCTAAACAGCCTACTTACAAAACATCCTATCACATCCACTGGCCCGCAAAATCCCTGTGACTTAATTCCATGAAAAGTGGTTGGCCTATTTAGGGGAGAGGATGGTGAGCAGCAACAGCATCCATACAGTACGAGAGCTCTACTGGATCAGTGTTATCAGGTGAATATGGCACAAAATGTTCAAATGTGTGTGAAATCTTATGGGATTAACTGCTAAGGTCATCAGTCCCTAACCTTACACACTACTTACCCTTAATTATCCTAAGGACAAACACACACACCCATGCCCGAGGGAGGACTCGAACCTCCGCCGGGACCAGCCGCACAGTCCATGACTGCAGCGCCTTTGACCGCTCGGCTAACCCCGCGTGGCGATATGGAACACCTAAAGAAACTCGCGCACTCTGTTCCTTGCCGATTTCAAGCTATTATGGAAGCTGGAGGTACTAGCTGCACGACTACTCAGGGTTGTATAATACTTGTCTGGTGAGGTTACCTTCTGCTTGTAAATATGTCCAATCAAATAATTTAAACAGTGATTCATTCCACAGTGCAATGCAGGCGAGCTTCGCGAAAGCGATTGGCAACCCTTCGGACACCTCAGTCACGCGTGCAGCCTACGCTGCCCCTGCACACCCCAACGTCGCCAGCTCGCCCGGTCTCAACAGCGGACGGACGCCAGGCGGCTGCACAAGCGCTACCGGAGGCCGCCACTCCCCAGGGAGCTGACCGTCCACCACACACGTGACCAGAAAATACTGCCGCGAGTATTCCGCGGCCGGCCGCTACAAAGGTAGGCGCCGGAGCTGCACAGGTCACTTCTTCCTGCTTTGAGAGCCTCTCTTAGCTTCTGGGAGGGTGCAGTTCACCTCAATGTATTAGGACACTCATCGTTGTTCCTTTGGCGAAATCGGACTGTATCCAGGATAGAATTTTCTAGTCCTTGGCTGGTATTATTCAGGATAGCTTCATTGCAAAAATATTTTCCGTACAAAAGTATTTGGAGATATGAATTAAAAAACGCCTTCAGTCACAACGTTTCGTGTTTTATCAAGTACATGATGCATTTCGGACCCTTTGAGTCCATTATCAGGTGTAATTTGTCTTAATACATGCTTTATTTCTTCTCTTGAATGAAGTGAAATGCATATTCCTGTCACGAAAGTGTTTAATGTTAGGTTATGAAATTCGAGTAAGTCAAACGAGGAACATACGTGCGAAATAGTGGAAAAGATGAACAGTGTAAATTTACCACATAATCCAAGAAAAGCGTTTTTAATGTTTTAGCACCAGGAAACATTCTTTTCTCCGTCGTTGTCGCACATGTCACTTCTTTCTATAGGGACATTTGCACACACTTCACGGATGTTTTTTACCTGGTGTTGTCAAAGATGAATATATTCGTAGTGATAATGATATAACTATTAAACAATTGGCATATGCAGAAAATAACTTCAGAACAGGTCTTTAAAATTACTGAAATAACTATGGCCTCCGAAATCTATTTGTTCATTTAACATAGGTTCTGGTTTTGCGATTTTGTGGAGGTATATCTCCAGTTGTTTTAACAGATTTAGGGTCTTACCATTGGCTTCGTTATGTAGTACTACCAAATTGTTTTCTTGACTGTTGATGACATGTTTCATTTCCAACGTATGTTGTGCAATGACTGATTTTTCGAAGTGGTTGAGCCATAAAGCGTTTACGTGTTCTTGAAAACTGGTTCTGAAGTTTCTGCCTGTTTCCCATAATAGTAGGCAGGACAGCTGTTGTATGTTTCCGTATTTGATTTTATGTTATGGACGAGTAAATTTTCCAAATTATTATTCGTTGAGAATAGAACTGTTACATTTGTTTTTCTGAAAAGATTAGCGATTTTTTGTGTTTTGGGGCCCAGGAATGGGATACTGGCGAATAGTTTCTCTTCTTTCACAGTGTAGCCATTCGTTGTATTACTTTTGTGTATTTGTCTGTTTAAATTATAAATTGTTTTGGCTGTGTAGCGATTGCTTTTGACAGTGCTGTTTATTGTATCTATCTCATTCTTGAGGGTGTCTTCTTCTAAATGAACAGAGTCTACTCCGTATAGTATGGACCTAAATGCAGCATGTTTCTGTGTGGTGGGATGGCATGATGAGTTGTCCAGTGCTATGTCTGTGTATGTGCCTTTTCTGTGTATGCTGAACTTGTGTTTTTGTTGGTGGTTGGTGATTTTGAGATCCAGGAAATTTATGGTTTTGTTGTCCTCATGTTCTATTGTGAATTTTAAGTTTTTGTGGTAAGCAAGTTTCGCACAATGTGTCACTGCGAAGTAACATAGCTCGACGAAACTTGGACCATACATAGAAACAAATGCCACAGTATACTGGAGAGGTTAACTGGAAGAAATACGCAATGAGCCGAGCAGAAATGAAATATTTATTGAGAGACAATAATTACACTGAAGTCACCGTGATTTATGATGGTCCACTGGATGTTACATTCCTCCACCAGCGCGGCTGACAACTTCTGCGTGTTCGTTGCTGCTTGCGATGGGATTTAGGTCTGGGAACAGACAGGCCTGTTCATTCGCTGAATATCCTCTCGTTCTGAGAACTCCTGCTCTTCTGCTTTTCGACCCATTCGCGCAATGTCATCCATAAACATGAAGTCAGAGCCGAATGCACCACTGAAAAGACGCACCCAGGGAACGAGTATACAGTCGCAATACCGTTGACCGAAGAGTACGCCGTGTTCAGAGCTCTGTGGGTCACTACACCTATACAACATTATGCCTCTCCACACCGTAACACCTGGACAACCAAAACTACCACATTCGTTAAATGTTCCCGGTTATATTACGTCCCCTTATATAGTGAGAGTAGGGGGCATGTAATGCAGCCATGAATATTGTCCAGCATGACTGTTTTGGTGATCCAGGTGTTACGGTGTGGGGATGTATCACGTTGCGTGGGCGTAATGGCCTCAAAATCGCTGAACACGGTACACTCTCCAGGCAAAGTTATTGTGACACTAGACTCGTTCCTCGGGTGCGTCTTTTTAGGGGTGCATTCGGCACTGACTTCATGTTTATGGATGACAATGCACGACCCCATCGAAATGCAGCAGTGAAGCAGCGAGAAGATATTCGACGACTGGATTATCCTGCCCCGACTTAAATCCCATCGAGCACATGGTGGCTGCGTTGGGGAGGCGTACTGCAGCGCGTCCATGTGCACCAACGACCATCCAGCAGTTTCAGCCTCACTGGTTATGTAACGCCCTGTCACGGCAGTTCATTGCAAGCCTCAAGCCCAGCATGGGAGCACGTTGCAGAGCATTTACTGCTGTCTATGGTGACCAAATCGCGGTGGGTTTAATGTAATTATTGTGCTCGAATAAAAGTGTCATTTCTGTTCGTCTCATTGCTTATTTATGTCAGTTACCTTCTGAGCTGTGTGCAGCCGAAATATTTTCAAGCTATGTTACTTGGTAGTGGCCCATCATGCAAAATTTATTTGCGTTCTTAAGTGAGGTATAGAACCTGTCAAAGAAACGAGTCCCAAGGTCTATACGTGTTTAACGAAGTCTGATTCTGACGGATTGCAGTTACCACCCTTATGTCGGAATGGCCGTAGGCAGCCCTCTATGATGCTTCTGATGAAACAAGTGTTCAAAACGGTGCTGCACTTTTGCACGCTGAATACAAGAACGAAATTAATTCCAGTTTTTAATCAAATACTCATCTGTTTGAAGGAAACAGTAGCGTGCTATCTGACAGAGTAGTACTGGCTTCACATGTAAATGGAGACCGTGAAAAATCATTCAGAGCAAAAGGACGTTCACACGAGGTTGTGACTGACACATCTTCCTCATTCGGTCACATCATGCATAGAATTGTTTGTCTCTGAATGCTCCTAGTAAGAGCTTATGCGGAAGCATTTTGCCAGAAGCATCCACTCTGAATGAAGCAGTATCTATCCTGTCTTAGTGATTTCAACTGTGTTCCCTATACTTTTTTACATTTTTAGAGCAGATTCGTCCCAAAGAATTGTATTGTATTTTTTGACCTTCTTCCATCACCATCGTGTACAAGGTTCAATCAGACCTGGGAAAAGGTAGCTGTGAAGTGATATGATAGATACATCTTTGTTAGAAGGTATTATGGGTACATATTTTAATAATTACATAGTATGCGGCAGTTTACAGTTTTAGTACATAATATCAGCCTCTTTTTCATTAAATTATTTGTGCACACATAAGACACAGAAGGCAGTAGCCGTTTCTACATTAATAAATATTAAGTTTACTTACTTCTTCTCTGAAACGGAATATTCATTACACAGCTTCCGTCTAGAAAATTCTTAAGGTTACGGTGAAAGCTACGCAAGTTATAGAGTCCTTGACTACCTTATGGGTTGCTTCCTAAGAAATTTCTCTATGTTGTAGAAGCAGTGGTCAATTAAATATGACTGCAACCTGACTTTAAAACTTATTAAAGTTTCTCTCTCTCTCTGTCTCTCTCTCTCTCTCTCTCTCTCTGTGTGTGTGTGTGTGTGTGTGTGTGTGTGTGTGTGTATTTCGTGAACAGTCGCTAAAGTCTTTTTTTTCTTTTTTAACTGCTTCAATTACTCTAAAAATTCGTTTTTGCATCTGAAAAAGCTTCACATTACATGCTTTGTTGCCCCAAAATAAAACACCGTATTTTGGTATGAAAAATAGGGTATTTTCTGTGACAGAAAGTTTCAATGACTCTTATCAAGTAACTTCAAATGCTTAAGACCTTTGAGATATCCTCGACGCGTGTGTCCCATCCAAGATTATCATGGAGGCAAATCCCTAGAAATTTTCATGATATTTACTTTTTGAATTATTTTGTCATTCCACACTATGTTTTTATCTTGTTGATCCCTGTTCCTTATGTTGTGTAAGTTTGGTACTACTTTTTTGTTTTCTTTAACGATCAGTTTATTGAGCCAGTTAGAGACCCTGTTACAGGCCTCTCACATACATCAGCACTCTCTCCACTGAATGCGACGCTAGTATCATTGGCAAATTAAATAATATTTAGGTAACATTTATTTGAGTTCAGGTCACTTACATATAGCAGAAATTAGAAAAGCCTCACGTATAGGCCTTTGTTGCACACACTTTAGCTTGAAGAGTGCATACTCAAAATTCTGCTTTCATATAATTACATTCCAATCGACTGCTTCAATCCGCTCTAGAGACTATTGAAAGAGCTAGACCCTTCTACAGAGTGAGCGACCAGTCACTCAGAAAAAAGGAGCTACAGCTCTTCAGACTCGAGTCATCTCTCCAGTGACGATAGTGAGTGGATCGAAGATTCTGGGCAGACTGATGGAACAACGTTCCAGGCAACATGCTCAGTTAGTGGGTATGGTATAGGACATTGTAAAAGAAATCCAAGCTGAACAGAAATCGATCATAGATGATACGGATGTATGTGTTTATAGTCATTATTTGTGGCGCGTCTTCAGTAGCCTGTTTGTTTTTGTATGTGGTTACAGATCTGTTACTATATTACAGTTTTTTGTTATTCTTTTGTTGTTGGACGAGAAACAAGTTCCTGTTATACATGTTCCGTGACGTTAGATTTATATTTGTTTCTAGATACTATCTGCAACATGTGGTATATGCTGTTCTGGAGACGTACGTGGATGGTTTGGGTATCCAGGATGTCCGGTTTGCGGCTTTTTACACACATGTCGACTTAACACCGCTACGCATCGTAAGGTGGGTTTCGAAGTATAAATGTATGTATATAGCGCCACTGTATTTTGGTTTCATTTGTTTGCAGTACGCAGTGTTGCCAGGTTTCCCTCAGTGTCTTTCATCTGTCTTTTGTTTGCGCTGTGTTTTCTGTGTCTAGTTTAATATTCTTTTCTTTGTTGTTGTTGTTGTTGTTGTTGTGTGTGTGTGTGTGTGTGTGTGTGTGTGTGTGTGTGTGTGGTGTGGTGTGGTGGTTTTATTTAATTTAATTTTTTAAATTCATTATTTGGTTTGGTTATGTTTTTCTGCATCTCTGTTACTGTTTTAGTGGCTACCATGACAGCGGCACTATGTTTTGGATTTTTTTCAAATTGTTGCATCCTTGAGCCCCCGTTCACCAGATATACGTCTAGCGATTGGCGGCTGTTGCTACAGATCACGCTTTATTAATAATTATAGTACAAAGCTACATCACCAGTTAAAGTTACATTCTCAGAAAGTACACCATGTCCTTTGATCCATACATGTATTTTTTCATCATTACTAACTTTTACGACAGTAGCGGGTATACAATGTAAATGGCATATTACTATATACATAAGTAGGTCTAGATTGGGACTTAGCATCTATTCCACAATGCCAGGTCTTATAAGCGATCACATCTCGGTCGACGAATGACTCCAATCCAGGTAGAGAGGCGTTCTCACATCGGGCGATAGCGAGGGTAAACCATCCACTTCCAGTACTCCCTGTGGCAACGTCAAGACTAAAATTAACTCGACATCCACGGAAAAAAATCGGTCCATTTAGAATCACACTTTGTGAGGTTCCATTTGTGCCAAGTTTATTCTCAAGGCTTATTATGTGTCGTTGCTTACATTGATTTGATCATTTATTACTTTCTTCTTAATTGCAAGAGCTCTGTGTACATAAAAGTTTTCTTGCAGAGTTGGGACTTCTCTGTTGTGATTGTTAATGCTAACAATTTTCATGTTCTCTACTACACTACTGGCCACCGTAAATGCAACACCAAGAAAGACAAGAGGTAGCACAACATGATTTATTTTGTAGATAACATGTTGACCAAGTATCAAATGATTACGTTTACAGACGTTTGTGACATGTGGTTCCTGCCAGAATCAGTAGCCAGAGTAGCCACCATTGTTGGAGATCACCGCTGCCACACGTCTCGGCATTGAGTCAAAGAGACGTTGGATGTGTTCCTGGGGTACAGCAGCCCAAGCAGCTTCCACACGTTGCCAAAGATCATCTGGTCTGGCAGCTGGGGATGTAATCTGGGTCACTCGTTGAGCAACCATGGACCACATGTTTTCGATCGGCGAAAGATCCGGAGAGCGAGACGGCCAGGGAAGCAATTCAATCTGGTTATTGACGAAGAACCTTTGGACAATGCGTGCCACGTGTGGTCGCGTATTATCCTGTTGAAATATGGCTGTGGCCGAGCCCTGAAGGTAAGGAAGGACAACTGGCTCCAGCACCTCGGATATGTAGCGCCGGCTATTTAAGGTACCGGCAATGCGTACTAGAGGCGTGCGAGAGTAATAGCCAATACCGCCCCATACCATAATACCCGGTGCAAGACCAATGTGGCGGTGCATAATGCAGCTGTCCAGCATCCTCTCTCCATGGTGTCTCCACACTCGAATCCGACCATCGTGGTGCTGCAGACAGAAGCGTGCCTCGTCAGTAAAGACAACGTCATTCCATTCTGCCGTCCACATCCGTCTGTCATCACACCATTGGCGACGGAGACGTCTGTGGTTCTGCGTCAATGGTAGACGAAGCAATGGACGTCTTGCGGACAGACCACTCTGCTGTAAACGGCGTCGAATGGTACGCGCAGACACTGGATGATGCGTTACAGACGCAATGTGCTGTGCTATGGTTCGGGATGTCACTGAGCGATCCGTCACTGCCATGCGCACAATTTGCCTATCAGCACGTGCAGTGGTGCACCGAGGTGAATGCGATCGACCACGTCGGTCCGTCGTACCCTCCTGCATCCAATGGTCACATATCCGCATTACAGTTGTTTGGTTTCGTCCAACACGACTAGCGATTTCTCTGTATGATAATCCACAATCTCGGTAAGCCACTATCCTTCCTCTGTCGAACTCGGATACATGATCAAACGATGTTCGCTGTTGTCTACGAGGCATAACTGATCGTCTTGTGAAACAACCACAAGATAAACACACGTGCCGAACGTACACTCGTCGAAATCGCCAAGCCTTAAATGGCGCTATGAGGTGGCGCCACAGGCGCGCGTGATGTGCGTCTGCGCTGAAATTCTAATCAGTTGCATATCTCATCGCTGCAAACCCATGGCGTAAATTTCACTTGATTCGGATGCTTCCTTCAGGGTGTTGCATTTACGGTGGCCAGCAGTGTATGTTAGATGGTTGATGCCCGTGCTTTATTAGGTGTTCAGAAAAGGAAGACTGGCTATTTTCATATTTCCAGCTTCTTATGTGTTCTTTATACGAGGGACTTGAAATTTCTGCTACAATTCAAAATACAAAGATTTGCAGTAATGACATTCCAACTGGTATACAGCAACTGTTTAATATTTGTCTGGCATTGCTGTTGATGTTTATAAAAGTGACTCGAGTGTGTTTCTTGTTCTGTATGTTGTGTGTAATTCTTGCTTCCTTGTATATTCACCATTCTGTGTGTTGATTTGTGTTTGTATGTTAAAGGGTGGAAAATTTCTTTTTGTTAGTCACGTTGTAACCTCCCCCTCACTTATCGACCTTAATGACAGTGAAAATTAAACCGCGCATACCTAATGGAAATTTGGGAAAAGCAACCGTCACCGAAGTTAATCTGTCGGTAAAGAGGGAGGAAAGGGTTACATCTAAATGAAAGGAAAAATGCAAATGAAATTGGTGGAAATAAATTTTGAGAAAAGGGTAAAATTAATAAAGAAAGTAAATGTGCGGTCGTTACGTTAACAATTAATTGGCGTTAATTATATATTTCAGATTTGGGGAAAATTACGGTCGCCAGTCCTATAGACAACTACTATAATAACTGAAAATGAAAGATTAATGCACATATAACTAGCACTAAAAGTGTAAAATTTAGTACGTACCAAGCTGGGCTGCAGTCACAGGTAAGTTAAAATATGGTACCAAAACTCGCACTCTTAATTTGTGCTTGTGTAATCTAAATATTGTAGCCAGCTATGAATACTTTAACTGAATTTTGAAATTAAAGCAGTGAAATGGTATGATATTACTTTAATGCTGGCGTCTGAATTTCAACGACACTCGAGTTCATTCCGGAAAAGGAAGGGACCCTGCTTGGTAATGCAATTGGGACAATGAGCAACAAAGGTTCATGCTATGTTACTGTAATTTTGAAACAGTTTGAAAAGCTGTGGTCTGCCATACAGTTCTAAAACTTTACGTGCTTCCAGTCTTCCTTGTTGGTTGATTGAAGGTTTGAAGTCGTCGATCGAGGAGGTGGCGATAGTCACTCATTGTCGGCCATCGCTGTTGCAGAAGCTGGATGTTGGCGAGCCTTCTTCTCGACACGGTCATCAGGCGAAACGGGCTCTTGGTGTGCGCCACCTAATGCTTTCCGTCCGCGACACCGTGTCAGAAACTATCATAGCAAGTCGAGCGCAATTACATGGTGCCAAACCCCGAAAGCGCGGCAACTCGCGGGAGCGTCACACAACACACCTGCTCCACCGCCCTAATCCAGCCAGACTCTCTCTGCCCGCGCTCCATGTTGAGAGTTAACACTACCAAAGATCCTAAACACTTTGGTTCTCCACACGACCTATCGATGTATTCGTTCGACAGCACAGTATTCCCTGGGCCAGACCCAGCGTAAAAATACAAATAATATTTACAAAACAAATCAATCATACATCGACATAAATGCATATATATATATATATATATATATATATATATATATATATATATATATATATAGTAAATCAATTACAATATATAAAGACACAGAAATGTCATACCTTCAGGTAACAAAATAAGGAAAAAATTTATAGTACAATAGATGGAAATAGGAGGATATGCATTTCCGGCGTTACAACGTCATAGGTGTTTCTATTCTGTGTATCTGGGTGAATTTTAGTGTCTTTGTTATCTATGGCGTTTTGTGACGTTTTTGTTATCTGTTATTTAAATTTTTCATACATTTTGTTTCGATTTTATGGTTGAATGTGTGTTTTATTCGTGTGTTATATCTATTCCTTTTGTCTATAAAAACTCAACTACATATAATATTTCTTCTTATTTATACAAGTCTATAATTATAAGAAATATAGCTGATATTATAAGTATCTATAATTGTTAGTTATATAGATCGAATTATAGATATCTACAGGGTGGTCCTTTGATAGTGACCGGGCCAAATATCTCACGAAATACGCATGAAACGAAATATTTACAAAGAACAAAACTCGTCTAGCTTGAAGGGGGAAACCAGATGGCGCTATGGTTGGCCCGCTAGATGGCGCTGCCATAGGTCAAACAGATATCAACTGCGTTTTTTAAAATAGGAACCCCATTTTTTATTACAACTTCTTACAGTACGTAAAGAAATATGAATGTTTTAGTTGGACCACTTTTTTCACTTTATGATAGATGGCGCTGTAATAGTCACAAACGTATAAGTATCTACATCTACATCTACATTTATACTCCGCAAGCCACCCAACGGTGTGTGGCGGAGGGCACTTTACGTGCCACTGTCATTACCTCCCTTTCCTGTTCCAGTCGCGTATGGTTCGCGGGAAGAACGACTGTCTGAAAGCCTCCGTGCGCGCTCTAATCTCTCTAATTTTACATTCGTGATCTCCTCGGGAGGTATAAGTAGGGGGAAGCAATATATTCGATACCTCATCCAGAAACGCACCCTCTCGAATCCTGGTGAGCAAGCTACACCGCGATGCAGAGCGCCTCTCTTGCAGAGTCTGCCACTTGAGTTTATTAAACATCTCCGTAACGCTATCACGGTTACCAAATAACCCTGTGACGAAACGCGCCGCTCTTCTTTGGATCTTCTCTATCTCCTCCGTCAAACCGATCTGGTACGGATCCCACACTGATGAGCAATACTCAAGTATAGGTCGAACGAGTGTTTTGTAAGCCACCTCCTTTGTTGATGGACTACATTTTCTAAGCACTCTCCCAATGAATCTCAACCTGGTACCCGCCTTACCAACAATTAATTTTATATGATCATTCCACTTCAAATCGTTCCGCACGCATACTCCCAGATATTTTACAGAAGTAACTGCTACCAGTGTTTGTTCCGCTATCATATAATCATACAATAAAGGATCCTTCTTTCTATGTATTCGCAATACATTACATTTGTCTATGTTAAGGGACAGTTGCCACTCCCTGCACCAAGTGCCTATCCGCTGCAGATCTTCCTGCATTTCGCTACAATTTTCTAATGCTGCAACTTCTCTGTATACTACAGCATCATCCGCGAAAAGCCGCATGGAACTTCCGACACTATCTACTAGGTGAGTATGTGGTATCACGTAACATTCCGCCAGTGCGGACGGTATTTGCTTAGTGATACATTACCCGAGTTAAAATGGACCCCTTAGCAACTGCGGAAATGATCGATATCGTGTTGATGTATGGCTATCGTGATCAAAGTGCCGAACGGGCGTGTGCTATGTATGCTGCTCTGTATCCTGGACGACATCATCCAAGTGTCCGGGCCGTTCACCGGATAGTTACGTTATTTAAGGAAACAGGAAGTGCTCAGCCACATGTGAAACGTCAACCACGACCTGCAACAAATGATGATGCCCAAGTAGGTGTTTTAGCTGCTATCGCGGCTAATTTGCACATCAGTAGCAGACAAATGCGCGAGAATCTGGAATCTCAAAAACGTCGGTGTTGAGAATGCTACATCAACATCGATTGCACCCTACCATATTTAGATGCACCAGGAATTGTATGGCGATGACTTTGAACGTCGTGTACGGTTCTGCCACTGGGCACAAGAGAAAATACGGGACGATGACAGATTTTTTGCACGCGTTCTATTTAGCGACGAAGCGTCATTCACCAACAGCGGTAACGTTAACTGGCATAATATGCACTAATGGGCAACGGAAAATCCACGATGGCTGCTACAAGCGGAGCATCAGCGACCTTGGCGGGTTAATGTATGGTGCTGCATTATGGGAGGAAGGATAATTGGCCCCCATTTTACCGATGACAGTCTAAATGGTGGAATATATGCTGATTTCCTACGTAATGTTCTACCGATGTTACTACAAGATGTTTCACTGCATGGCAGAAGGGCGATGTACTTCCAATATGATGGATGTCCGGCACATAGCTCGCGTGCGGTTGAAGCGGTACTGAATAGCATATTTCATGACAGGTGGAATGGTCTTCGAAGCACCATACCATGGCCCGCACGTTCACCGGATCTGACGACCCTGGATTTCTTTCTGTGGGGAAAGTTGAAGGATATTTGCTATCGTGATCCACCGACAACGCCTGACAACATGCGTCAGCGTATTGTCAATGCATGCGCGAACATGACGGAAGGCGAACTACTCGCTGTTAAGAGGAATGTCGTTACAAGAATTGCCAAATGCATTGTGGTTGACGGACATCATTTTGAGCATTTATTGCATTAATGTGGTATTTACAGGAGGTAATCACGCTGATACAGCATGCGTTCTCAGAAATAATAAGTTCACAAAGGTACATGTATCTCATTGGAACAACCTAAATAAAATGTTCAAACGTACCTATGTTCTGTATTTTAATTTAAAAAACCTACCTGTTACCAACTGTTCGTCAAAAGTTGTGAGCCATATGTTTGTAACTATTACAGCGCCATCTATCACAAAGTGAAAAAAGTGGTTCAACTAAAACATTCATATTTCTTTACGTACTACTCGAATATGTAATAAAAATGGGGGTTGCTAATTAAAAAAGTCGCAGTTGATATCCGTTTGACCTATGGCAGCGCCATCTAGCGGGCCAACAACAGCGCCATCTGGTTTCCCCCTTCAAGCTAGACAAGTTTCGTTTTTTGTAGTTTTTTCGTTTGACGCTTATTTCGTAAGATATTTAGCCTTGTCACGATCAATGGACCATCCTGTATAATTCCAAGGGCGCGACAGGTGTTTGACGAAAAAGTTTCAGTGCGGTTGCACAACCGATGTCCAAACTTCTACATGAATCAGAAATCTGCGTGTAGGGGGTTAATGGACCGGAGAAGTTATGGTGCGGCGAGCTGGCTTTTGGAAATTTGGATCTGACGGGAAGCGTGTCCTGATGGCCGAAGCAATCGTTCTAGAGAAGCAGTGCATCCGGGTTTGAGTTCCGGTCTGACATAAATTTACAACTCTCTGTGCGGCTGGAACTAATTATTTCCTTGCTATCTTTTTCCCATCCTTTTTGCCTTCCATTCCCCTCACCCCAACTATTTATAAATCTGCCGTCAGCCAAAGTCGTTTTTGTCAGTGGATTTCCCCACTTGTAGCCTGTATCATCACTAGAACGATTCCGCATTCGTGTCTGCTCCGCTTCTGTGTTTTGCTCACGGAGTCACGTGACAGCAGTGCCACCACGTGGCGTTAAGTGTCGCGATGGGCAGTGGTCACAAGATTTTAGTTCATCATGGTATGATACTAGTTGCACTATTTTCTTATTTGTTACATAGTTTCTGTCGCTCTATTGAAACGAATAGCATGTTAAATAGTGGCCTAATCATGTTCACTGTTTGCACTGAACTTTACTTGGTCCTTATCGCCAAAAAGAGAATTATCGATATTCATTTAGTTCTCCGTCGGTTTGGAGATTGGTTTGCTGGAGCTCTTCATTCAAGTGTGCCGTGTGAAAGCCTCCCCATCTCCAACATCCATTTCAAGCACCTTACTGTATCCAAGGGTTGATCTCCTATAAATGTTACTTCCCATGATTCCTCCACCACTAAACTGACAGACCGTATCCTCCGAACAGATCCATACATTTCGTCAAGTTACACCCTAAATTTATTTTACTCCTCATCAGTAAAGCGTACTCATATTCATGCTTCTGTAGTACGAGGTGCATTCAAGTTCTAAGGCCTCCGATTTTTTTTCTAATTAACTACTCACCCAAAATCGATGAAACTAGCGTTTCTTCTCGACGTAATCGCCCTGCAGACGTACACATTTTTCACAACGCTGACGCCATGATTCCATGGCAGCGGCGAAGGCTTCTTTAGGAGTCTGTTGTGACCACTGGAAAATCGCTGAGGCAATAGCAGCACGGCTGGTGAATGTGCGGCCACGGAGAGTGTCTTCCATTGTTGGAAAAAGCCAAAAGTCACTAGGAGCCAGGTCAGGTGAATAGGGAGCATGAGGAATCACTTCAAAGTTGTTATCACGAAGAAACTGTTGCGTAACGTTAGCTCGATGTGTGGGTGCGTTGTCTTGGTGAAACAGCACACGCGCAGCCCTTCCCGGACGTTTTTGTTGCAGTGCAGGAAGGCATTTGTTCTTCAAAACATTTTCGTAGGATGCACCTGTTACCGTAGTGCCCTTTGGAATGCAATGGGTAAGGATTACGCCCTCGCTGTCCCAGAACATGGACACCATCATTGTTTCAGCACTGGCGGATACCCGAAATTTATTTGGTGGCGGTGAATCTGTGTGCTTCCATTGAGCTGACTGGCACTTTGTTTCTGGATTGAAAAATGGCATCCACATCTCATCCATTGTCACAACCGACGCAAAGAAAGTCCCATTCATGCTGTCGTTGCGCGTCAACTTTGCTTGGCAACATGCCACACGGATAGCCATGTGGTCATCCGTCAGCATTCGTGGCACCCACCTGGATGACACTTTTCGCATTTTCAGTTCGTCATGCAGGATTGTGTGCACAGGACCCACAGAAATGCCAACTCTGGAGGCGATCTGTTCAACAGTCATTCGGCGATCCCCCAAAACAATTCTCTCCACTTTCTCGATCATGTCGTCAGACCGGCTTGTGCGAGCCCGAGGTTGTTTCGGTTTGTTGTCACACGATGTTCTGCCTTCATTAAACTGTCGCACCCACGAACGCACTTTCGACACATCCATATCTCCATCACCACATGTCTACTTCAACTGTTGATGAATTTCAATTGGTTTCACACCACGCAAATTCAGAAAACTAATGATTGCACGCTGTTCAAGTAAGGAAAACGTCGCCAGTTTAAGTATTTAAAACAGTTCTCATTCTCGCCGCTGGCGGTAAAATTTCATCTGCCGTACGGTGCTGCCATCTCTGGGACGTATTGACAATGAACGGGGCCCCATTTTAAAACAATGCGCATGTTTCTATCTCTTTCCAGTCCGGAGAAAAAAAATCGGAAGCCTTAGAACTTGAATGCACCTTGTATCACATTACGAAAGCTTCTAAAATCTTTTTGCCTGCACTGATTTTTGTTCACATTTCACTCCCATACATGGCAACTATGCAAGGCATCATTGGGGTTATGGTTACATTTTACAAAATGAGCCTTTGATATGCTCAGAGTATCCGCTTTCGGTATGATGTACGCGAAAGGAAACAGAAGGGAAGATTGTCCCTGACATATGAACCTAGCTGTAGGTCTTACAAGAAATTAATAAATATGAGAGTAGTATTGGGGACAGATGCCTACTGGACTGAAACAGGACTTCAGAAACATTGTGTTTTATAAGTTGGCCGTAGAATACCACTGGACCAAAAACAACTAAATATTTCTCCTCTAGAGTTAATGAGTGCAGAACCTGGGGTGATGGAAATAAGTACGTTAAAGTGCTATCGTGGTCGGTATGGTTCATTAAACAATGAAGATCACTTTGGTAGCAAAGGTTGCTTTAGAATCTAATTGAATTTAATCAAGGGATCATCCTGATCGTGTCCGCCACCGTAACTGATTGAACAACGCGCCGGCTTGTCATGCTGGGAGAGGGCGGGGGGTGGTTCGATTCCTGGCTGGGTTGGAGATTTTCTTCGCTCAGGGACTGAGTGTTTGCGTCGTCTTCATCATCGTATTTCACCTCCATCGACGTGCAAGCCGCCGAAATGGCTTACCTCAAAAGACTTGCACTAGGCTATCAGGTCTACCCGCCGGGAGGCCCTCGGCACATGACATTTCATTTTTTAATCCTGATCGTGATGATCGCTTCAATTTGATAAGTGTGGTTGATAAGCTTGCGAGAAAACTCAACATGAAGCCATGGCCAAGAGGTGAAGAACAAATTGTGAGCGATTAATATCAAGAGAAATCGAAGTACGCCTATTCCCTCGTGAGTGTTGCCCACTTTCCACACTGACACCAGTTGAACAGTGCCGAGATGAAGTGCAGTGGCGGCGGTTGATGGTATCCTGGTACCTGCTGCATGAGCTTCTGCCTTCTGCCGTCTCCTCAAGTGTCTTCTAGGACGCTTCTGTCCATAATGACTCTAAAGCCGACCCTGTCCTTACTCTGAAGAAGCCTTCATTTATGATGCGCCTAAGAACTTGTACTCTCTGCTTCTGATTTCACGATGCCACCAAATTTGCTGGTAAGCCAGTCTAAATGATTGTCTCAAGCTCTGTCAGTGTGTGCGCTCACTATTCAAAACAGTTTCATTATTTTTGGAAAGTTGTGAGTTTCGACGAGTGCTAAGCCACAGTTCCCAAAATTTGTGAACCCCGACCAACTGTAACTCAGCCCCACTTTCCCTACTACTCTTTACGTGGACTGTGTTTTCAGTAGCGTCTCTATCAAGTTGTTGGCAAGCTTTAAAGCTGGTCCTAATGGTGGAGTTTTGCTCTTCCCACATTACTAAGCGATCTTATCTTGCCAAGGCGTCCAGAGTCGCATGCTTTTCCCGCCTGCCGACCAGATGGTCCATAGAAAATATCGCAACTTCGCGGAAGTGCGCAGGACGGCTGGTGAACCATGATAACCAGACACTTCAGTGAAACGCCAAACCCTTCAGCTTCAACCCACGAAACCATCAGCCCACCTGAAGGACGCTGGCGAGACGGTGACCAGACGTCCGGATATCTCCGTTCATATTCTCCTTTTTACCTCACTGGCTGGGGTAGAGGAGCATTTTTACATTGTCCTCCTTTTCGTGAAGTTAATTCTATATATAATGTGCTTGTGGACCAATTAAATGAAAAATGCATTTGCCTAAAGGTTAAACAGTAGTTAGAAAAATCATCAGAGGAAGGCTTTTATAAACAGTTTAAACTTTTCATTGAGAAAGTTATGTTGTTTTGTCAATCGTGCCCTGATTACATACAACGATGGCTCTGTATGTTTGATGGCTGTTCTTGTTTCAAATGGATGTCTCTTAAAAACATGTTAATTACAGTGGTGTCGGAAAAGGCCTTTTGTATTTTCAATATAAATGTAAAGTTTTAAAATTGAATATGTACAATGCTTTAATCAGTTCTGTAATGTTAGGTAATTTCTGAAACAGAATAGTAATGATCCAGAATTAGTGCGTTATCTTGTAGTAAAAAATGGGCCAAGTGTTTTTGCGAAAGTGAGTCTTGGTTCAAATGGCTCTGAGATCTATGGGACTTAACATCTATTGTCATCAGTCCCCTAGAACTTAGAACTACTTAAACCTAACTAACCTAAGGACAGCACACAACACCCAGTCATCAGGAGGCAGAGAAAATCCCTGACCCCACCGGGAATCGAACCCGGGAACCCGAAAGTGAGTCTGTTCAAGGTCTTTCAGAATTATTAAAACTTACCGAATACGTTTCCAGTATATCAGAGCGCAATGCAAATGCAGGAAGAGTATTTTCGCTCATTAGAACACAGTGGACTGACGACAGAAATAGGTTGAACGTTGAAGCTGTTAAAGGTATTTTCCTATATATCCTTTTACAACTTCCTGCTGAGCAAGCCCACACTTCTGCAGCAAATTGGACCTTCAGCGAAGTACCGGTAAAAGTAAGTAATGTATGTTACGTCTATTAGGTAATTCATTTATTAAATTTAAACATTACGTTTTCGTGTTTCCTTTTTTTACTAGCTTTGTCCTCCATTTTGAAGCTGTTTGTCCTCTTTTTTACACGTCTGCATCTGGTTACCCTACACAATGGGTTACGGGCGACGTGTACCCCATGGGCTGACCTCACCTCCATCCCTGTTCTACCGACACCCTCTCTCCACCCCTCCGTTGGACTGCCCTGTAACTACACGGAGATTCAGTACAGCAAGATTTATTAAAACCTGGAACGGCTAATCTCAGCAATCATCACACACGTCTCTTGAGAATTAAGGCCTACATTATGCATGTGCTTCACTCTCCAGAACAAAATCTGTCTTATTTGTTACTTATTCAATAAATATACCCAGTTAGAATCAAGTGCGAATCCAGTTACAAAATGGGTCAAATGGCTCTGAGCACTATGGGACTCAACATCTATGGTCATAAGTCCCCTAGAACTTAGATCTACTTAAGCCTAACTAACCTAAGGACATCACACAACACCCAGTCATCACGAGGCAGAGAAAATCCCTGACCCCGCCGGGAATCGAACCCGGGAATCCGGGCGTGGGAAGCGAGAACGCTACCGCACGACCACGAGCTGCGGACTAATCCAGTTACAGCCAGGCGCGTTTCACACTCTTAAGAAAATACTTCCTATCACTTAAATTTGTGTTCCATGTTTAAAAATTTCGCTTCTTCCAGAAATGCACTTTTTGGTGTGCCCTGTCCCAATTTTATTTTGGTCTAAAGCAGTAACGCTTCCCCCTCCCACCCCCTCCTACCCCGTATTCAAAAATGTTCAAATTTGTGTGAAGGGATCAAACTACTTAGGTCATCAGTCCCTAGACTTACACACTACTTAAACTGACTTATGCTATGAACAACACACACGCCCATGCCCGAGGGAGGATTCGAACCTCCGACGGGAGGCGCAGTCCATATGGCGCCTCAAACCGCGTGGCCTCCTCGCGGCACCCCGTATTCCTTAATGAGTCGAATCCTATGCGTAAAATAGTTATGTTTTAAGACACGTTTTTCACACTTATAAATGTTTATGACATACCCCATGACCTATGTGTTACACGATACTACAAACTGAACGGTGGGCATGTCATTTTGATTTTTGTAAGTTGTCAATGTCCATGGCAGAGACAGAGCAATTATGTTACTGTTGAACAATCTTTGTTGTTGTGGCACAGTCTTTGTCACTACACAGCGTGTTAGGTGACGGACATATTCAGTACTGCTGCCAAATGTTGCCTTACTTCACCAATACGATCTGCAACTGACTTTTATAAGGAGCTCTTCTATACCACGTATGGCTTTGGAGTTATCAATGGATGTACAGTCTGCCTCAGGCACATGCAACTATATATTTTACTGTTTGTGCAAGTGTTGGGTTGTCATCTGAGAACTGTGCTTAGGCTCTCTTAGTCTACTTCCGCATAACTTCCAGATGAGTGACATCAATGAATCGAGCTAACAATAGTTTGGTCGTTTGTAATAAGGACACTTTCTACCTAATTTCTTCGTGCACATTACTGCTGCCATATGTGACCGTTCTTCACAAATGAAAGCCTTGTGTGATATAGACACTCCCTAACCTGCTTCCTGTGTGCCACAAAAACAGTGTAGATCACCAATACTACTTACTACGAACGTTATTCTGAAAGTAAGGAACGATCGGTCGCGAAATGGAGAGTACAGTGAAAATCTGATGAAGCTTTGCACAGATGCGTTGGGCGCTGTCTAGTACGCCCGTCGATCGCATCACGTCGCTCTTTTCAATTCTGAGCTCACAGTGAGAACGTAAAAATGGCTAGAAAGTAGTGTCTCCTGCCAAGTATGAAGGCCGGGCGAAAGACTTCGCCTGAAGCTATGCAATCCACATGACATAACTGTCATGCGATTCGTTCTATACGAAAATTATCGGCGGCACTCTGCAGAGGAAATGAAGATGCTCCTGCAGCTTTTTCGATGTGAAGTGTTTGATCACCCACAATGCAGGCCGTAAGTGGCTACTTCTGAGGTTCATCTCTGCTCAAATGCTCCGCTGGCTGTGATGACAGTATTTTGACACAGACAACGAGCTGCAATCCAGATAAGAAAATTGTCGAAAAGCAATGGCGGCTGTCTTCTATAACGAGGGAATTGAAAAGTTGGTACAACGCTTCGCCAGATGTCTACGTCTGAGTGGCGACTGTGTGTAGAACTAGCTGGAAGGTGTAGCCAACTGTTGCAAATAAAACAGTTTTGATTTTCACCGTGGTTTCCATTTGGCGACCAATCGTTCCTTACTTTCCGAATAGTCCTCGTACAAAACAAACTGTACCTACAAATAGCCGTGTGCAGAAGATTCTCATAGACATCATGCAACGTGATAACCTACCTGTGGTGACCTCTATTCATTATTTCATTCACGTGTTCTTGAATTCTTTAAATATTTTTTACTTATAGTTCTTTAACTCATATCCTTGTAAAGCTATTTTTCTCCTGGTATTTGTAACACGTTTTGTATTTTACTACCCATAGCGTTTAGAATTGAGTCCTTGTCCCATTTCTGTCTGAAATGATCCTCATATAAAATCCTACTTAGGGAAGGTGGAAGATATGTTGAGTGGGCATTTAATTTTGACTTTTGTAAGTTACCAATGTGCATGTCGAAGACAGAGCAAGTTATGTTACTGTTAAACAATCTTTGGTCTTGTTGTGGCACTCTTTGTTGCATCACAGTGTGATACATTCTTAGCTGAAGTGTCGTAGGTGGTGGACATATTCAGTAGTGTTGAACAGCAAAAATGTGGCAAGCGATAAACATTTTTCCTTTCATTATTTTGTTTGTGTTTGAGCAAGAAAAAGTTTCGAAAAGATTATAAATTATGTGTTAACGTTGTTGAACATTGCAGTGTGTTCTCATTGTCAAGTAATGGGTGAATTTATGCTGGGTAATTTGCGTGCCATGAGCTACGCTGCCTCAACACATATACATAGTTTCTGACTGTAAAACTTGACTTATTGTGTCAATACATTAACGTAACTTTACACTTCTCAACGAGTAGATCATGACAGCACTTTAAATACAGAATGTAAGGGATACAAGTGCATATAGCACACACATTTGTATGTTGGTCACTTTTTCTCTGTGTGGAACAGTCCTTCCATAAACACTTCACAGATATTATGGCCTGATGTTTTCTGCATGGTTGTAACTGCATCACTAAGTGGACTACATCTGTCAGCACAGATAAGATGTTTTGTGCCTATGCATCCACACTGCAGCACTTCACCTACTGATAAGGGGAAATTAAACATTACTGGCTTGCTCTTGCCACATGTAGTTTGCTGTTTAGTCGTACCTAAAATTAAACAACTTGTAATAGCTGTAATTATTAGTCCGCAAATGACATAAATACTGATGTAGTTTTGTCCAGTACACCGTTCTCATGCACCAGTAGAAATATCTGGACTTATACCCATTACACCCTGTATTTTAAGGCGGACAATAACTATATTTTGCCATGGAATCCGTGAGTTATGCGACGTCCAGTTGGGACTTAACAATACAGATGACTTGTGACCTGAACCTACTATGATGGGCTGCGAGGTCAGTGATTTTCACATGATGTCGTGCGTTTTCCAGCTCCAGACTCTGAAGAACCAACGCCTTGTGCCCATAGTCATAGAGATGGTGTTTCGTAGGGTGTTTAGTAAGTCTGTTATCTGTGGTTCTCAGTAATTAACTAAATTATCTTTGAGATATGGCAAGCCTGAAAGAAAGTGTACATGTGTTCTCAAAAAAAAAAAAAAAAAAAAAAAAAAAAAAAAAAAAAAAAAAAATTGTTCAGATGGCTCTAAGCACTATGGGACTTAACACCGGAGGTTATCAGTCCCCTAGACTTAGAACTACTTAAACCTAACTGACCTAAGGACATCACACACATCTAAGCCCGAGGCAAGATTCGAACCTGCTACCATAGCAGCAGCGCGGTTCCAGACTGAAACGCCTAGAACCACTCGGCCACAGCTGCCGACTGTGTTCTCCTGTGAGGGCGTCGAGTTCAGACTGATGCATTTCCAATTTTCAGAAGAGTGGTGCGATTTAGTGGACAGACACAAGGCCTCAGATTGAGGTCAGATAAAAGGAACAGCACCCACAGACGACATTCCAAACGAATATTGAAAATATGTCGTACAAGTAGCTTCATCCACACACTGGAGGAATATAGTGGTACTGTTGTGTTGGGGAAACACAGCATATGCTTCTGTATGATCGGTACTCTTCATTTTTTACCGTGGAATAACACCTCATAACTATTTAGAGTTGTCTAGTCGCGTTCATAATATCAGCACCCCAGGTATGAGAGAGGGGTATAAATTTAAATAAGTACAATTTTTGCTCTCTAGAGCGAATTTCGTTGTTCTATTTTAAAACTTGATGCCTTTCAATCAGACGTGAAAGATTCACACATCCTGTAATTTCTTCCCAAAGACTTGAGAAGAATTTCTTTTGTTGCTTCATTTTTACCAGTCCTCAAGCAGTCGCTGCTTGAGGACTGCACACTCTCAATCCACATTCTGTTCTCATTAGACTGTTCATTAACATTCGTTCATTCATTTAACAGATCCTGCAATTCGCAATTATTCATCGCTTTCACTGGGGATGGCAATGTCATCAGTGAATGCTATCAACTTGAATCCCATTTTTGAACCTTTCTTTAATTTCCGTCATTGCTTCTTCGATGTGCAGATTGCATAATAAGGACGAAAGGCTCTTGGTCTTCCATTGTTACTGTTGGCCCTTGGTCCTCGTACATATTGTCTGTCTTTCCATTTATCTGTAGTACTATTTTCCTGAGAATTTCAAACATGTTTCACCATTTCACTTTATCGAACGCTTTTTCTAGATAGACAAATGCTCTGAAAGTGTCCCTATTTTTCATAAGTCTTGCTTCCATTATCAAAAGCAGTGACGAAATTGCCTCTCCGGTTCGTTCATCGTTCCGAAAGCCAAAATTGTCGTCGTTTAACAGATCCTCAGTTTTCTATTCAATTCTTCTGTATATTATTCACGTTAGAAACCTGAGATGTTAAGCTAACTGTACGATAGCTGTGCCACGTATCTAACGTTGCTACCTTCGTGATTGTATGGATGATACTTTCCCGAGAGTGTGATGGTATTTCTCCAGTCGCATTGATTCTGCCATTATCTTGAATACATTTGGTTACCACTTCCTTCCAATGACTTTAGAAATTCTGAAGGTATGTTAGTCATATCTTCTGCCTTATTTGATCACAAGTTTTCCAAAGCTCTGTTAAACACTGACTCTGCGACCTCCACATTTATTCCCGTTTCTATAGTGTCATCAGACAGTTCCACCCCCTCGCATAGGCCTTCAGTGCACTCCTTTCTCATGTAGACTCTCTCCTCTACTTTTAGCAGTGGAATTCCCTGTGGCGACGGTGCTCACGACTCCAGAGAGTACCGAACCACAATCCATAAGCAGAGCTCGAAACAGTGGTAGCTTAGCAGCTGTATGGGTTGGCAGCACGAATTCTACCGGGGTCCGCCAGGGGCCGCAGAAGCCAGCTCGTCGGTTTCACGTGTGTGGATAGCGACCGGTCGATGCCTCGTTAAGTGGCGGAGCACTGAGCTACGGTGGACAGTTCTCTTCTGTGTGGCGAGTCGTGTACAGTCTCCAGTTACGACCGTGTCTACAAGCTACAGTGTTCGACCGTCGTCTTCGAGTCTCAGCCCTCATAGGCATCATAGCCTAGCCCTGGACTCCACATAGGCATCATTTAGAGGCACAGAGGTAGTACATAAATATTTTAGAGGACTTGTAATAATTTCAAACGTCTAATTGTGCTGAGCATTTCACAAGAAGAAGCATCACTTAAGTCGTGAAGTTCTTCATCAAGCTACATTATAAGAGTAAATGTACACCGTGCGTACCGCTCAAACCCGAAAACAAGTACCGGCACGATCAAGGGGGTTATACGATGTGGCAACCCTGTACCCCCATCCATGAAGAAGGTTCCCGTTTTTACTTGAAGAGCGTGTTTTGGAGATACAGGGGCTGGGAAGTTTCGACGTCTACAGATTTGTAGAACATTCGAGTGTAATACGGGATCATTCCAGAACATTCTAGAGTATTCGTTAGCATTCCGGAAAAATCTGGGATGTTCTGGAATGTTCGGAAATAGTCTGGAACATTCGGGAACATTCTAGAATGTTCAGTAACATGCCGGAACATCGCAGATAATTGTGGAACATTTTAGAACACTCTCGCATAGTGAACGCATTATTGTGACCAAGATAGACACGAAGCCCACGCCTACGACAGTAGAACAAGTCTATTTGCTAACTAGCTCTGCAGATGACGAAGAAATTGAAGAAATGTATGATGAGATAAAAGAAATTATTCAGATAGTGAAGGGAGACGAAAATTTAGTAGTCATGGGTGACTGGAATTCAATAGTAGGAAAAGGAAGAGAAGGAAACGTATTAGGTGAATATGGATTGGGGGTAAGAAATGAAAGAGGAAGCCGTCTGGTAGAATTTTGCACAGAGCCCAACTTAATCATAGCTAACACTTGGTTCAGGAATCATAAAAAGAGGCTGTATACATGGATGAAGCCTGGATCCACTGACAGATTTCAGATTATATAATGGTAAGACAGAGATTTAGGTACCAGGTTTTAAATTGTAAGACATTTCCAGGGGCAGATGTGGACTCTGACCACAATCTACTTGTTATGACCTGTAAATTAAAACTGAAGAAACTGCAAAAAGGTGGGAATATAAGGAGATGGGACCTGTGTAGATTTGAGGGATGAAGTAGTGAAGCCACCAGAGGATCAAGTAGCTAAAAAGACGAGGGCTAGTAGAAATCCTTGGGTGCCAGAAGAAATACTGAATTTAATTGATGAAAGGAGAACATATAAAATGCAGTAAATGAAGCAGGCAAAAAAGAATACAAACGTCTCAAAAATGAGATCGACAGGAAGTCAGGAAGTGGAAAATGGCTAAGCAGGCATCGCTAGAGGACAAATGTAAAGATGCAGAGGCTTATCTCACTAGGGGTAAGATAGATACTGCCTACAAGAAAATTAAAGAGACCTTTGGAGAAAAGAGAGCCACTTGTATGAATATCAAGAGCTCAGATGGAAACCCAGTTCTAAGCAAAGAAGGGAAAGCAGAAAGGTGGAAGGAGTATATAGAGGGACTGTACAAGGGAGATGTACTTGAAGGCAATGTTATAGAAAGGGAAGAGGATGTAGTTGAAGATGAAATGGGAGATACGATACTGCGTGAACAGTTTGATAGAGCACTGAAAAACCTAAGTCGAAACAAGGCCCCGGGAGTAGACAACATCCCATTACAACTACTGACAGACTTGGGAGAGCTAGTCCTGATGAAACTCTACCATCTGGTGAGCAAAATGTATGAGACAGCCGAAATACCCTCAGACTTCAAGACGAATATAATAATTCCAATCCCAAAGAAAGCAGGTGTTGACAGATGTGAAAATTTTGCTATTTGGGGAGCAAAATAACACGATGGTCGAATTAGAGAGGATATAAAATGTAGACTGGTAATGACAAGGAAAGCGCTTCTGAAGAAGAGAATTTTGTTAACATCTGGTATAGATTTGTCAGGAAGTCGTTTCTGAAAGTATTTGTATGGAATGTAGCCGTGTGTGGAAGTGAAACATAGACGATAAATAGTTTGGACAAGAAGAGAATAGAAGCTTTCGAATTGTGGTGCTACAGAAGAATGCTGAAAATTAGATGGGTAGGTCACGTAACTAATGAGGAGTTATTGAACAGGGTTGGGGAGAAGAGGAGTTTGTGGCACAACTTGACTAGAAGAAGGGATCGGTTGGTGGGACATGTTCTGTTCCCTCAGCATCACCTGACTTAATTCGACTACATTCTGCGTTTTGCTATTGATGATGTTCATCTCATATCCTTCTTTCAAGACACTGTCCATTCCATTCAACTGCTCTTCCAAGTCCTTTGCTGTCTCTCAAAGAATTACAATGTAATCGGCAAACCTCAAAGTTTTTATTTCAAAAGCTTCTCTAAGTCTACAAATGCTATAAATGTAGGTTTGCCTTTCCTTAATCTATTTTCTAAGATAAGTCGTAGCGTCAGTATTGCCTCCCGTGTTCCAACATTTCTATGGAATCCAAACTGATCTTCCCTGAGGTCGAGTTCTACCAGTTTTCTAATCGTCTGTAAAGAATTCATGTTAGTATTTTGCAGACGTGGCTTATTAACCTGATAATTCGGTAATTTTCATATCTGTCAGCACCTGCTTTCTTTAGGATTGGAATTATTATATTCTTCTTGAAGTCTGATGGTATTTCACCTGACTCATACATTTTGCTCACCAGATGGTAGAATTTTGTCAGGGCTGGCTCTCCCAAGGCTATTAGTAGTTCTAATGGAATGTTGTCTTCTGCCGGGGCCTAGCGTCGACTTAGGTCTTTCAGTGCTCTGTCATACTCTTCACGCAGTATCATATCGCCCATTTCATCTTCATCTACATCCTCTTCAATTTCCATAATATTGTCCTCAAGAACATCACCCATATATAGACCCTCTATATACTCCTTCCACCTTTCTGCTTTCCCTTCTTGCTTCGAACTGGGTTTCCATCTGAGCTCTTGATATTCATGCAAGTGGTTCTCTTTTCTCCAAATGTCTATTTAATTTTTCTGTAGGCAGGATCTATCTTACCCCTAGTGATATACGCCTCTACATCCTTACATTTGTCGTCTAGCCATACCTGCTTAGCCATTTTGCACTTCCTGTCGATATCATTTTTGAGACGTTTGTATTCCTTTTTGCCTGCTTCATTTACTGCATTTTATATTTTCTCCTTTCATCAATTAAATTTAGTATCTCTTCTGTTACCCAAGGATTTCTACTAGCCCTCGTCTTTTTACCTACTTGATCCTCTGGTGCCTTCACTACTTCATCCCTCAAAGCTACCCATTCTTCTTCTACTGTATTTCTTTCCCCCATTCTTGCCAATTGTTTCCTTATGCTCTCCCTGAAACTCTGTACAACCTCTGGTTCTGTCAGTTTATCCAGGTCCCATCTCCTCAATTTCCCACCTTTTTGCGGTTTCTTCAGTTTTAATCTACAGCTCTTAACCAATAAATTGTGGTCAGAATCCACATCTGCCCCTGGAAATGTCCTATAATTTAAAACCTGGTTCATAAATCTCTTTCTTATCATTATATAATCTATCTGAAACCTTTCCGTATCTCCAGGCTTCTTCCATAAATACAGTCTTCTTTCATGATTCTTGAACCAAGTGTTAGCTATGATTAAGTTATGCTCTGTGTAAAATTCTACCAGGCCGCTTCCTCTTTCATTCCTTACCACCATTCCATGTTCACGTACTACGTTTCCTTCTCTTCCTTTTCCTACTATCGAATTCCATGACTATTAAATTTTCGTCTCCCTTCACTATCTGAATAATTTCTTTTATCTCACCGTACATTTCATAAATCTCTTCGTCATCTGCGGAGGTAGTCGGCATATAAACTTGTACTACTGTGGTATGCGTGGGGTTCGTATCTATCTTGTCCACAATAGTGCGTTCACTATGCTGTTTGTAGTAGCTTACCTGCATTCGTATTTTTTTATTTATTATTAAACCTACTCCTGCATTACCCATATTTTATTTTGTATTTATAACCCTGTATTCACCTGACCAGAAGTCTTGTTCCTCCTGCCTCCGAACTTCACTAATTCCCACTATATCTAACTTTAACCAATCCATTTCCCTTTCTAAATTTTCTAACTTACCTGCCCGATTAAGGGATCTGACATTCCACGCTCCGAGCTGTAGAACGATAGTGTTCTTTCTCCTGATAACAACGTCCTCCTGAGTAGTCCCTGCCCAGTGATCCAAATGGGGGACTATCTTATCTCCGGAATATTTTACCCAAGAGGACGCCATAACCATTTAACCATATAGTAAAGCTGCATGCTCTCGGGAAAAATTTCTGCTGTAGTTTCCCCTTGCTTTCAACCGTTCGCAGTACCAGCACAGCAAAGCCGTTTTGGTTATTGTTACAAAGCCAGATCAGTCAATCATCCAGACTGTTGCCCCTGCAACTACTGAAAAGGCTGCTGCCCCTCTTCAGGAACTACACGTTTGTCTGGCCTCTCAACGGATACTCCTCCACTCATATAAGTTAACAACAAGTGTGGATTAAGTGCAGAAGCTTTTGGGACGCCATTATTAATTGTTCCCCACCCAGGAATTTGTTTTACGCCAGTCAAATTCTCTATTGTTGTCACCCTTCGTTGTCCATTGCTGAGACAGAACTCCAGTCATGTGAGGGGAATACATTTAACGCTATACCATTTTACCTACCCTAACAGAATTTTGCAAGCAACGCATTCGAAGGCCTTAGCAAAACCACAGAATGTCAACAGGGTAATTATCTTGTCTAGTTCTAAAAGAACTGTGTTTGTGAAATAATATATTCCTTTCAACTTAGAGGAGCCGTTAAGGTAAACTGAGTTGTTTTTTCAGGGTTATGTCAGATAGATGGTAAAGTTGTCTGTCGTAAGTTATCTTGTCCAAACACATCCGAGAACAAGGGAAGGCGGCAGATAGGTCTAAATGTAGAGGTGACTTGCTTATCTTCTCTTTTATAAATGGGCATTCCACAGCATACTTCAGTACTCAGAAAATACACCTCGACTCATCAAATGAGTACATAGTTAATTCATGGGAACGCTAAGAATTGAGGAACAAGTTATAGTATCTTAGTTTAAATATTAAGAAATCACCAACGTTCTCAGTGAAAGTAATTAGAAAAATGGGTACACCCCTACAATTGTCAAGGTCTTGCTTGTTTCATTTCATCTTTAGTGAGTTTATTGCAACCACTTTTAATTCTTTTAGGATCTTTTATATTTTGCAAACATTATTTTTAGATCTGCTACGACTTTTGGTGCAGATCTTTCTAAAAGTTCATTTATTATGGACTTTCTCCTCAACCTTTATTGTTTTTTAGAGTTTCTATTACTTTCTTAATTTCTGCAACACTAGCTGATGAATCGGCAAATTGGTTTTTTGTGAATATCTGGAAATTCTAATTGAATTATTTTGCCGGTGTTTTACTGTTTTCGGTATTGTCAATGCCAATGTTACCATCTACATAATGCCAATTCTCCAACTGCATCTCTGGAGCAAATATTGTGGAACTGCTGGCCCATTAAGTTATTCTTAAAGTTCTGGTTTAAATCTCTGGAGTTATATTGTTAAGAAATTGTGTTTTCACTAGTTTTGTGTTTTCAAAACCTTTTTTGCATTCTTTGTTTTACTTGGTGTTTCTTTTCTTTGTACTTTCAAAGCTGATGTTGTTCATGCTTTCAAAGCATTTCCATTCTTTTCATATTTCTTTCTTTCCATTAGGGCTGTATGTTTTTATTATTATTACTATTACTATTATTGTAATTATTATTATTATTATTATTATTATTATTGTCACTAGTACTACTACTGTTATTAATTATTATTATTTGCATATGTTATTATTATTACTATCATTATCTTTACAGTTATTACTATTAACATTGTGTGGAGCTGTAAAAGCTGTTAGCTGCAGTAATGACAGTAGTATTACTCGTTAACCATTGCTGGAACGAATTAATAGTGACTGTTGTAGGAGAAGTTGCTGTAGCAAATATATTGTATTTTGCAATGCTTTTAAGCAACGAACTGTGGGTATCATCATACACAAATACGTTCGCATTTTCGTGCCTGCCTGTTCTTACCACCTTCGTCAGCTTTGACAGTATTGCCTGTGACAGTGACTGATGATGCATTTTTTTCTGTCTTGCCAGTTTTATTTCCTTTTCACTGGGAGAACAAGGCACAAATTTCAAGTTATGTGCTTCACTGACACCACAACGAGTGCACTGGACGATCTTGTTAAGGCCCTTATATGGGATTTATCATCTGTGGTTCATTAATTACATCGCTTACTTTTTCATTTAGTTTCCCTTTGTAGAATAACTTATAGCTTTTTGTGGGCCCCACTTCATTTTCCTTTGATTCCTTCTTGCTAAACTGCTGAATCGCTCATTCCGAAAAGCTCCTGTATTCACACAGACTTATTTCGAGAAGAGTGTTAAAAAGCGGTTTAAAATCATACTTGTGTTGAAAAACCTCTTCGACGAAAGCCCCCAAGCCACGACACACGCGCGCACACACACACACACACACACACACACACACACACACAAACCACTCACACACAAAATTAGGTTGTTGGTTCCAGAGTAATTACTTTCTTTGTACATCCATAGCTGAAATGGAAGACAATGGGACGTCAGCTGGTATAAATTTATATTAAAAATGAATAAATTCCTCCAGCTGTATTTAAGGCGTCGATTTTATTTTGGCAACTAGTTTCAATGTTGTAACAACGTCATCTTCAGGCCCAATAAAATATACCATACATACAACAATCAATGTGACATCAGTAATCCATGAGTTATTATGTAAACAAATATATTATAGACATATTACACAATGGACGAATTCAATAAAATTAATTGCATTTTGGCCGTTTTCATTAAATGCAATCATTCTGGAAATTAACAATTTATGCGTTACCAATAAGTACAAATGAAATTATACATACATGATGGTTTTTATTACAAATCAATGTCAAGCATTAAATGGAATGGGAGTATATATAATTTAAAAAAACTTACGTGCAAGCCGTTACACTTACGGATAATAAACAGTGCTAAAGAGAATATGCATTGCTAATCAGACATGTAGGGTAAGATCCATTATTAAAGTATAGTAAAGGGAGGGAAACGTAGAAATAGAGTTATGTTTGCATAACACTACATTGTCATCATACTAAACTGACAGTGAAGCAAGTTACTGAAACAACGTCAATCATAACGTCACAAAACGAATAATAAGAAACCGGAAAACAAGTGTGGAACCTAGTAAATGAAAAGTAGTCTGTGGTGTAAAATACATATTAATCAATCTTAAACCTACTCATTCGAATAAAAATGTAAGTTAACATGCCGCTGAAAAACCTTATTTCAACACCTTTGTCACATCGATAGCAGTAACCTTGGTCACAAGTAGTGTAATTCTAGTATGCTTACATGGTCAATAGAACGATCAAGTTCATAGCAGTTGTCCAAAAGAAGTTACTAGGTATTGACAGTCGAAACAATTCGTCACACCTGTGAAATATTTGCTGCTCCTCTAATAAACACTTACCAGAACGAAGACATATAGTAAAGTATACAGCGTATAGCACCGTATTGTAAATGTGATCTAGTCAAAGTTTGATTAGGTTAATTACACTCAATGACATGCTTAACCACTACTTATTAGGATGGCGGAAAGTCTAACAACCAATATCACCTTTACACCATGGGTACTCATTCGTTTCGCTTGTCCATATACATCAGTTCTTGTATAAAATTAATAGTTGAAATATAAGCTGTCAACTGATTACGATAACAACCATTGAGAGTGGGAAGTAAAATTATTCTGAAGACAGTGCTTCTTAAGTGATTAAGATGAAACTGACTAGTAACAGCGAAAGACGATATGTGTCAAATATGGAGTCTGACAAGGGAAAGCTAATTCTGTATCGAATTGACCACACAGTGAACTCCATAGTAGGTGTAACCGAGCACGAACACATAAACTACTACCTTATAATCAATACTATCGGACAAATCTCCATATATAGGGGTGTCAATCCAAGTACATGAATTCACATAATCTAAGAGGCCAATCATCAACCACAGTATGGAAAACCCTGAGAATCTATACGGATGACTGGCATCCGGTAATCGTTAACAGGCGGACGTATCGCGTGATAACGCGTCATATAATCAGAGGAATAATATCGGTCCTACTTACACCACAACTTATGTAAGTATTTATGATACTGTTTATCTGCGCTACCGACAAAATACTATTAACTTCAAAGTCAGTGATTATTTCCTGTACATGCAGACGTCAGTACTACTCTATACTTCATGTCAAAGGAAACCGAGAGTAGTATTTAAAACTGTATCGATGTCTACTGATCAAATAGTTTGAAACCCTAATACATAATCGTTGTTATCGTGCAATAATCAGGGAGTAGAACACATCGACATCATACTTTTATCATCAAACTCCGATTATACTCTTCGGCACTACTAAATCAAGGTGAACTGTAATCTTATTTTCACAGAGGAACTCCGTTCCATCATTCCCACTAGTGTATTATAACCCTATATTAATCCTGTAGCTTTTACTAATATGTAGTCATAACATAAAATACAGCTCTATATAAAGACACAAATCTTTCTAGACGAAATATGTTCTTTACGATAAAAACATCATGGCAGTACCACGAGTAACATAATTAAACTATATGTTAATGCCTACAGAGGGAGAGGAGGCATGGCGATAAAGTCTATACTGAAAGTGGTATTCTTACTTTGCTTAACCTTACATTCTTTTACCACACGTGTATATTCTTGTAAACGCATTGTAATAGGGGAACTAAATACTTTAAAAACATTAACTCTGAAAACTGTCGTATTGTTTCATATCTGTTATCAAAATGGTTCAAATGGCTCTGAGCACTATGGGACTTAACTTCTGAGGTCATCAGTCCCCTAGAACTTAGAACCCCTAACTAACCTAAGGACATCACACACATTCATGCCCGAGGCAGGATTCGAACCTGCGACCGTAGCAGTTGCACGGTTACGGACTGTAGCGCCTAGAACCGCTCGGCCACTCCGGCCGGCATCTGTTATCACGTCAAAATCTATTATGCTATCATACTTTGTAATACGTCAGCATACAGTTATTTGTTAGTGTAAACCGGTAAAGTTCTAAAATAACGTAACTAGGGGGGAGCGCATTCTCTGTAAGCACGTCGTTTTAATACCTATGTTCATAACGAACCTCAAACGCGTGAAATTCCAGCCTACAAAAAACTAAGTCATTCCGAAAATTATGTGACAAAACCACATGGTGTACAGCAGAGAAGCGATGTTATTTACCGATGCTACTTGTGGGACGTCTGTATGGGTAACATTTTGCACGGTTGCTCTGTGAAAATAATCCGGTACGGTTCAGAAACGACATACCTGGGGAGCGATTTCTACTACAAGTGCTCCATTTACATAACGACGTTCGTAGTAATGGTCGAATACGTTGCCAACAAGCCTTCTAGGAAGCTACGTCGTTGTAAGATGTGTCAGTAACACGTGGTATGCGGATTGAGGAGCGGTCGTACTTCCTTATTACGATGTATGGGACGTCTGAATAGACAACATGTTACGATTAACTCACCATACACTTGTTGACGTCTACTGCGTGCGGATGATACTAGAAGTCAGCGGTGAGATACGGACGTGCTCCGTGTGGAAGGTAGCTAGTAAGTAGTATGAAGTTTAGACGGGTAGTTCAAAGATTGTAACCAAGTGAGCTTCATCGCCGAAGATGCATCATCAAGGAGTAACTAACTTTCACTATCGAGCCGAATATTGAGTGCATATGTAAGAAAGTCATACAAATGTAATGCAAACTACTCCGAAACATTTTCTAACTCTTATCATATGTACGAGGGTCAGTCAAAAAGTAATGCCTCCTATTTTTTTTCTACGTTTAATTGTCAGGAAATTTAAATGCAATTACATAGGTTGAAAACCACAACATTAAGGATCATTTTGTCATTTTTCAATGTAATCTCCGCCCATCTCTACAGTTTTGGTCCATCTTTGAACAAGGGCATGTATCCCAGCACGGTAAAAATCACAGCTCTGCTTCCTAAGCCATTGACGCACGGATGTTTTGACGGCCTCCTCATCTTCAAAATGAATCCCACGATGAGCTTCTTTTAGTGGCCCGAACAGATGGAAGTATGATGGTGCCAGGTCAGGGCTGTATGGGGGATGAGGCAAAACTTCCCATCCAATTTTGACAATCTCGTCAGAGGTGTGACGACTGGTGTGTGGTCTTGCATTGTCATGCAAAAGAAGAACATCTGCCATTGATTTTGTTGGGCGAACTCGCTGAAGACGTGCTTTAAGTTTGTTGAGGGTTGTGACGTATTGAACAGAATTTATTGTGCATCCCTGCTCCAAAAAATCAACCAGAATCACACCCTCTGTATCCCAGAAAACTGTTGCCATAACTTTCCCTGCCGATCGCACAGTTTTGAATTTTTTCTTCCTCGGCGAGCTTGTGTGACGTCACTCCATTGACTGCCTCTTTGATTCGGGTTCAAAAAAATGCACCCATGTTTCGTCCCCGGTCACAATTTTTTTCAGAAACTCATCTCCCTCCAAACGGAAGCGCTGCAAGTGTTGGGAGGCTATTGTTTTCCTTGCCTCTTTATTCTGATCGGTTAACATTCTTGGAACCCACCGTGCACAAACTTTTGAGTACCCCAATTGTTTAATAATCGTGATCACACTGCCTTTACTAAGAGAAATAATGCGACACACTTCATCTGCAGTCACCCGACGGTCACCACGAATGATGTCATCAACTTGCTGAATGTTGTGTGGAGTCACTGCACTCACCGGCCTGCCGCTCCGCTTTTCGTCAGTCAACGGTGTTTGCCCTTCAGCTTCCTTACAACGACGAACCCATCGTCTAACAGTGCTGACATCCACTGTCACAACACCATACACCTTCTTCAGTCTTTCATGAATGCGTATGGGCGTTTCACCTTCTGCATTCAAGAATTCAATCACACAACGCTGTCTCAAACGAACATCGATGTCGGCCATCTTACAAACTTCTGCTGTGCTGCCACCTGTTGACACAGAAAGTTACTACTGCAGTGGATTGCAGAAGAAGGTTTGAGGAATGGCGCCAAATTCAAATTTTTCACTTAACTTAATTTCTTTAAGTAGAAAAAAAATGGGAGGCATTACTTTTTGACCGACCCTCGTAATTCTTATAGTAACTTTATCAATGGCCGATGAACGCACAAAAGTGCAGTTAATAAACCATATTTTTTCCTTTTTTTATTGTAAAAAAGGTTATCATATGGAATGCTTCGTCATATGTCTGATTGCAATGCGTATACACTGTATTTCAAAGTAGTCTTCAATCTACATAAGAAAAATATAATGGTGTTACATATTAATGCTTAAAAAATAATAAAGGCTCACAACCGTAGTTGTCCGTTTATACAGATAAGTAAGCTATATGTGTATAAAATTACATCCATAAGTGTAAGATTTCCTGGTTGAAAAAGAAAACAATTACAGTCATATACGTAAAAGAAAATTACAACGTGGGTCATGTGGGTTCGTAATTCCATAAGAGATTCTGAAAAATTCAGTCAATACTAGCTACATCTTTTGGAGTGTTGCTATGAACTTGATCATTCTATTGCACATGTAAGCATCCTAGAATTACACTACTTGTGACCAAGGTTACTGCTAGCGATGAGACAAAGGCGTTGAAATAAGGTTTTTCAGCGGCATGTTAACTTAAATTTTTATTCGAATGAGTAGGATTTAGATTGATTAGCATGTATTTCACACCACAGACTACCTTTCGTTAACCAGGTTCCATAATCGTGTCCGGTTTCTTATTATTCGTCTTGCGACGTCACTTGCTTCACTGTCAGTTTAGTATGATGACAATGTAATGTTATGCAAACATAACTCTATTTCTACCTTTCCCTCCCTTTACCATACTTTAATAATAGATCTTACCCTATATGTCTGATTAGCAATGCATATTCTCTTGAGCACTGTTTATTATCTGTATGCGTAACGGCTTGTCTCCTAAGTTTTTTTTAGTATATATACTCCCATTTCATTTAATGCTTGATATTGATATGTAATAAAACTATCATGTATATATAACTTCATTTGTAGTTATTGGTACCACATAAATTGTTAATTTCCAGAATGATTGCATTTAATGAAAACGGCCAAAATGCAATTAATTTTATTGAATTCGTCCATTGTGTAATATGTCTATAATATATTTGTTTACATAATAACTCATAGATTACTGATGTCACATTGGTTGTGGTATGTATGGTATATTTTATAGGGCCTGAAAATGACGTTGTTACAACGTTGAAACTAGTTGCTGAAGTAAAATCGATATCTTAAATACAGTTGGAGAAATTTCTTCATTTTTAATGTTAATTACTTACTGTACATGGCACCGAACATGATATTATACAACAAAATTAGTTTTTAACATTTATGATTAAAGATACTAGCTTCTGAACTCTGTGGAGCATTGACACTTCGTAATGACTTTAGAAACATATTCTTTTTTACTCTATCGAATATTTAGAGATTTATCTTTTTAGGAACAAATCCTAGCGTTACAAGAATCTTTACTTTACATCTAGCATACATTGCTGCATATACACTGGACCTAGCGATGTTTTAGTTTATGTCATGACTCCTCTTTTATAGGGGATGTCAGTAAATATTCCCTACATTGTACATACTTGAATGGAACATACATGACAACGTGTTTAATGTGTTCCACTTTCTCGTGTTTCACTGGAATACTCAGTTGTACATGAGACAGTGACACATGTTTTATTACTGGCCAATTAAAGACGGAAGTGTACCTTTGCAAGTTAATTCATTGAGCTGAATCTGTGTTATGAACAACCAACAGGACTCAATGTTACCTTTGATTGACGTCCCACTTCCCTTCCTCGAGACTAAGTGGAGATTCCACTTGTCTTGTAGAAATTTAGCCACCATGTGCAAAAATAAAGCATTTCCTGCACATTCACCACATGAAATGTGAATTTGTAGTACAGCTACAATTACGATTTTCTTATAAACTGCGCATTGTCTTGGAGAAGGTGTCTTTCCAAAACGAATTAAAATACTGTTGACTTCCTGTATCAATTCTCGAAGATAAGATTCTTTAGCAAAGTATGATGCTTCTACTCCGAGAGAACCGTATACCACAATAGAATACCTTCATACAAAAATGAAAAAGTCTTTTAGAAATGACCAGTTGAGTTCTTTATATGGTTCTAAACTTACACTTCCAAATTTGCGTTTAACGTATTGTGTCCATATTCAACCAGAGTGGGATTTTTGTAGTGCAGGTCACGTGCAGTGATTGCCCTAACTTAATAAATGTGTACTTGTATAACTACTTAAATAAACACGTACTTTCTGCAGACTGTTTTTAGTCTTTGTAATCATGTACGTCGGCACTATTGTGTGAAGATGGTATATGAATTTTCACATGGTACATATGTTTGCATGATTTCTTTAAGCATCCAAGCTAAAAGGATGAAAATGAGTAAATAAAACATATATTTTATTAAGGAAACAGGGAACACACTAAGAAAACAAAGTAGGTATCCACTTAAAATCTTTATTCGTACAACTTCAACGCATATATAATTATCTATTATGATCTATATTTTTGTTATATTTTTTATTCTTTCGTTGCGTAGATACTTACATAGGACTTATTTACATGCATGCAGACAACAATCACAAATCGGCAAGTCATCAGCAGCAAATGTTACATCTGATTATAGACACTGAATGGCTTCACAGATAAGTTCCTTAATTGACGCCTTTTTCATGTGAAAGTAGATTCGAGTATTATCTTAGAGGAAGACAACATTATCGAGTAAATTACATCACACACGCCTTAGAATCAAGAATGGAAACTTTGAACACTGGACTAAGAATTTTATGAATAACTCACTGGTTTCCTTCTCTTTAATGAATCTTTTAGTTCAACAAGCAAGGACAAGGGACGTATCACATTTTTCTTGGAAGGTTTTTTTTGTTACACATTGCGTTTGACATACTCTTAACTGCTCAGTTCAGACAGATAACCAATGAAAATAATAACATCTTTAAAAGTATTTCATGCAGGCCTTTAATTTTTTTCTTTCCTTTCAGTTTGAAAGCACTAATAAATGTCTGATTAACTACAGAACAGGTGTTTGGATAATTACTTTGTAAAATACATAGTGCGACTGATTTTTAATTGTTATGTTCTTTGTTGTAAGAAACTTTGATATTAGCAACAATATCTAACCTCACAGGGATCAGTTTAAAAGTGTAAGCTGCTCTTGTAATGTTTTCTGTAAGAACAGATGCATTTCTCATTTTTGGCATTAAAAATTGCAAAGCGAAAGGTAATCTTACAACGTACATTACACATCCTTTATAGAATACTTCTTTCACACCCTCAAGTCAATACAGATTTTTTTCCAGCAAAGAATTCTCGGCGTCAATGAATATTTAGGTCAATGAACGTTTAGGTCATTATTAGAAACGACTATCAAGACAACATCAAAATGAATTAATTTTATATCTTAAGCATTTGATGATTTTCCATTAATAAAGCCCACTTGTCAACATATAGAGACGAGCCATGGTCCAAAATAAGAGTATTTTAACACACACATATAGCACATCAACTGAATAACATACTGTGTGGTTAGAGGTTGTACACGCACGTTTTGGTTCAGCAAACATTTACCGCATTCAGCAGGACACCTATATGCTATCGTCAACTAACATGAGGGCACCACACCGCGCACCCAACGTCTAGCTACTTAACATAAATGATATTTGCGGTACACAGCCGAGAGTATGGACAACACGAGGCTCTTCGCGAGAGCCTTGTGTTCAACATTTGCGTGCTGACCACCGCCAAGCCAAGTCAAACACTGCTACCAGACACAATGTGGGCTGGGGCATTGTCTGCAGTCTGCCTTGTTGACGATATGTATATGGCTGCAAAGTCACTTTGGGGACACTGGACGAGGGAAATAGGAGGGGGGGCTGGGGTGCTACAGAATAGCCTTTTATTTGGCACATAGAAACGAATCGGTGACCGTCTACTTTTACAACAACACTTCACTTTAAAGTCACATCAATTTGCACATCATTTTTGTAAACATTTTGAGTCCACTGTCTCTCACTACACATGCAATGTCTTGCTGAGTGATTAACCTCCTGGACACTATCTTTGTCTCGATTGTGTTGTAAATGTTATTTAACAACACATATGATGATTTCTGCTCTCCATGACGAATAAAATGGCTCTCCATGACGGACGAAACGGCTTGTGGTTTCGTTACGGTTATTTAGTCTTATAGGCTGAATATACGACACGATTGGGACAACAGTTTGCAACATCAGGTTCAAATTTTCACAAGTATTCCTGGTAAAGCAGATATTTTTAAGGACGGGGTTCTGTGAAGGAAAGATGGAAGTCCACCACCGTGAAGACCACCGAACTTCGCTAAATTTTAATTTTCAATCTGAGTTGCATTTTTGTTGTTATGAATACCCCTAAACCTTCAACACAGAAATTTTTGTACCCTTCAGAATACGACTAAGTGGCGAGAAGATGCAAGGAACCTTCCAGCGAACACAAGTAACCTACGTTTGATACCTGCGTCAATCAGACATTTGACTACCTAACGAAATGTATGAAATTTCTGTGCACTCCCATCAATTAAGAAACAAGCATTGAAAATTTCCTTAGTTGCTTGCTCTGGCAAGCGTCACACTAAGTGGTTATTTGATTTCTAATACAGTTTAACTTATATGCTATTAGGATCAGTTTTAAAGTTGCATAAATATACACACATAGTTTATGTGTCAGAAATATTGTGGGCATTCAAGAAATAATTTTTGGATGGTGTTATTGGCAAAATGTCAAGAGTTTATATGTTTGTGATTAGGCATATACGTTTGTTTGCAGGAGACTCTCTTGACAGTGTATTGGGTTGGGTTGGGTTGTTTTGGGGAAGGAGACCAGACAGCGAGGTCATCGGTCTCGCCAGATTAGGGAAGGACGGGGAAGGAAGTCGGCCGTGCCCTTTGAAAGGAACCATCCCGGCATTTGCCTAGAGTGATTTAGGGAAATCACGGAAAACCTAAATCAGGATGGCCGGACGCGGGATTGAACCGTCGTCCTCCCGAATGCGAGTCCAGTGTTTAACCACTGCGCCACCCCGCTTGGTGACAGTGTATGTGTTAAGAGTGTATTGCAAAAGTTTCAACACGGCAGCACCATTAAATAAAAGAACCCAAAATCTGCATTGTTTCTAGACATCACCGAGATATGCGAGAACGTTGTATCTGACGTTAATGGTCATACCATGGAAAATTATAACGTTAATGACACTGCACTATTCAGTGTTTCGCTGTATTGCTCTCCTGCATTCTATATGCATGTGGTAATTAAACTGCAATGCTGTTTAATTGATCACTTCCAAATAAATCGTGCAAAAGACTATGATGGCAATTGCATCTGTGCTGTGACGGGAAAGACAAGCACCTTCTGAGTGTTCTAAAAGACAAATTTTCTCGAAATCTGGATTGTCAATGGCTCTTTGTTAATTTCATCGCTGCTGTCAGAGTGTTACTATAAGCTCAAGAACCAATCAGCATAGTCAATTTTGACTACATACTGCAATCGTAAATGATGTGTGGTAATGTTAGAACAATAAACACAGATTAGGTATCACCTGTCAAAAGAAATTGTACTTGTGTTTGTTGTCAATAACCCTCATTTAATTATATGCTATCATCAGAGCAGTTTCTGCTTATTGGTTAGATTCTGCATAATGCACGAGTTAAAGACGCAAAGCTGCTGATACGCTGATAAGAAAATAGTTGCGGGAAAACAAATAAATAAAAAAACACATTTATGATACATCTGTCTTATTCCTCGCCTCCAAACGGTTCGAAACATGAAGGAGATACATTTATCCTGTCTGACAAGATTGATTTGTGCCTCATCTACAAGACATGGAACATAAATTTATAAATGAGATTACAAAGAGCTATGGAATATGAAGATGCATGTCAGCCTTTTAATTATAGAAAATCCTTCAGAAAAATAAATATATCTTCTGTTTTCCCAGATTAATGTATGCTGTCATTTCTCTGAAACTAATATGAAGTACTGAAAAGAAATAACACAATATAAATAAGTACTTAACAGTACATAGCTTTTTGGCATAGTCATCAAGTTACAAAGTGCTCAATACATTAATAGTTACCATAGATGCTGGACATAAAGACCTCATCATCAGTTATACCAATTCAAACACTGCTTGTATATTTATTTCATTTCATAAGAAAACTCTGCAATTAATCACGTCATCATACCTGATCAGGAACCAATTCTACAATGAGGGTTTACCGAATTACCTACTACTGCACAAACGTTTCATTTCAAACACTCTTTATCTAAGTCCTAAATAACGTTCTCTGCAGTGTCCTCATCTGGAAGATGCTTGTCAATCCAACTCCCTTGGCGATGTTAAACAATTCAAATTTATAGGTTGCATAGCATTGTGCACTCAAGAAGCACACATCGAATGCAAGATGTAAAATATTAATTACATATGAGGAACTCGTAGAATAACATTAGACAAGAAAACTAGGAAGGACAGCACAATGAAATTCTAAACAGCAATGTATATAACAAAGTAATATATTGGCTATGAGCAATGGTATTAAAATAAGAGGGTAGTGAGAATCGACATAGAGAAAATCTTTTTTTTAGGTTAGTTGCAAGTGTTACGAGAAATGGGGCTCTAAAGAATATGATCGTATCCCAACAGTCGATCAGCTAGAGTTCAGGAAAAAAAATATTTCTGATGAAAAATACGAATGTTCCACTCTTGTGCAGAGGATATCCTATGACTGAATCCTTAGTAACATGCTCAATTGTTACCCTGACGAATGAGATATATTGGGAAACACAATACAAGAACTGAAGCCTTGATGGTAAACAACAAAACGGCAGAGATATGTTGATGACACAGCTGTGACAGCTGAAAGGGAGAAATATGTTGGAGCCATCATGAGTAAAATGGATAAATTATGTTAGAAACGTATAATTTAATAATAAACAATGTGTACCCAAGGTGACTGGCTGACTAAGTAAGGTAAGTGCAATTCCAAGCACATGTGGATGATGAGCTAATTGAAAACAAATTGACTGGTTTATTTATCTTGATAGCAAGAACGTTAGAGAGGAACGAAGCTGTGAAGAAGTGTAATTCCTCATGGAAAATGTACTTTCACTAAAGAGAAGAAGATACTAACCTGTAAAGGTAAGAGCTGACAAATCAGTATACAATCTCTGACAATACATGTTTGGAGTGGGGCTTTATGTTGATGTGAGGTCCAAACAGTAGGAAATGCAGAGGAAAAAATGTTGTTTTGGAATGTGATGTAGGCTGTTTCAGAAAATCAAACAAACTCACATGAACACAAAAAAAAGTGTTTTATAGTTGAGGAAGTGTGAAGAGAAATTTGTGGAAAACTGTCATAAAAAGTTGAGCTATTATTACAAGTTTTCTGTTCAGTCATTAGGCGACCATTTATTAGTATCTGGCAGTTTCTGAGGTAGAGAGAGCCCACAGATGAAGGACGTTGATCAAATTATGGAAGCTGTTAGATATATGACTTATAAACACATGATGAGAAGATCAAGGAGACGTGAATAATGAAAATCTGCAACTAACAACCAGTTGCCGAACTGGACCCCAAAGAGTGGAACCCTAATTGAGAATTTGATACACCATATCTATGGAAGTCATTAATGTATTACATAAATTGTGACTGATAGGAAAGGTCTTTAGTTAGTGAAGTTAAATACTGAACACACTCAACATCATCATACATATTCTTTTGTGGTTGTAGAGACAGTGAAAATTAAGAAATAATTTGGCGACATGACTGGTAGCAAAAATCTGAGTCACAAATTGGCAGTATCAGTAGAGATGTTTCAAATATGGTAGTGTGACAAATAGTTCCACAGAAGGTACCAGACACCCATCGTACCCATCACATGTCACGGTATGGCTGCTACCTGAGTCCACCACTGTAGCTGAATTCCCAACAGACAGCTGTCCAATAATGAGCAGCGGTGACTGTGACCTAGAGGGGGATGACCTAAAGCTACACATGCAGCAGCGGATGGTATAAATAGCATTGCCTAGGATCCACAGGCGGACAGCTCACAGTTGCAGGTCCAACAGTCAATAGTGAATGACAGTGTCTGGGAGTCCAGAGGCAGACAACTCATTGCTGCAGGTGTAGCAATGGCCAGTAGTGAGCAGTGGTGCCTGCGGGTCTGGAGGCAGATGACTCACAGCTGCAGGTGCTGCAGCGGCAGCAGACAGTAGTGAGCAGTGGAGCCTGAGGTCTGGAGGTGTCACTGCTGCAGGTGCGGCAGTGGCAGCAGACTGTAGTGAGCGGTGGTGCCTGGGGTCTGGAGGCAGAAGACTCACAGCTGCAGGTGCAGCAGTGGCAGCAGCCAAGTGAGTGCTAGGCCGCCACCTCCGCCACCACCGCCACCGAGCCCGCCCCCAGAGTCGCTTCCACCCGGGCCTCCCGCCGTCTCTCGCAGGGATTCCCGGTAGCCATTGTAGAGCCGTGGGCTGTTCTCCTCCAGATCCGCCTCCCCTGATGACTCGGCTTCGGAGCCACTGTCCCCGTCGTCTAGGCCATCGAGCGCGCTCTTAGCACGCTTTGGCAGCTCCATTTCTGCAACAAGTACCCGACAATAAAATGACTATGTGCTGAAGTAGGTCTAGCGAGTGAAAGACAGTAGTACTTATTAGGACTTCACATCAGAAGTGGTTCCACTGCCATCGAGGCCATCACATGCATTCAATATTTAACTACTATGTACTGAGGAGTGTGAGGTAAGTAAAAGGGCTCTGCGTTGGAGGCATTGTCTCCATCGAGATCGCAGCACACACTTTTAGCATATGGAAGAGGCTCTGTATGTGAAGCAGATAGTGTACAATGGGGGAAATCTAGGAAAGAAACGACGTTGTCATTACGGAGGACTTCGAACTGGAGCCACTCATTCAACCTGTCAAGCGTGTGTCTAGCACTGTTTGGAAAGCCCAGTTTTGCACCATGAATGCAGACTGTAATTATTATGTGTTTATGGACATTACGAAAAGCAGGACATGTTGGGACCACTTAACTGTCACGCATGCTGTTGAGTTTAATGTTGTCTCAGACTGGCAACTGAATATCTGTAATAATTATCCAACAAGTAACGTGCTGAGGGAAACACAGGCACAGAAGAAGAGTTTACTCTCGAGGACTCCACGCCAAAACCAATGAATTTATTTTGAAGAGAAACAGTAAGGTCTGTCAGGGAAAAAAGATTATCTAGCAGTCAAAAGTTATGGCCGAATGATCCAGAAGTAGAAATATGCCACGAGAGTATTTAATAATAACTTTCTAAGCCTAAAAAAAGAACTAGATAAGGTTATGTCGAAAGAGAAAAACCGCTAAAGTATATTTGATAGTCATTATCACAGGCATTCAGTATGAATTGACTCGAACTTCTTCCACAGTAACCAGGAGGACAATGACTCTCACAAAATCAAAAATTGTCAGAATTTCAACAGTTTTACAGAGAATCTTAACAGATAGATTTTAGTGTGTTACTGTTATATCCCTCTTCAAGAAAGATACTTCATGTGACACTAACAACTGTTGACCCATTTTACGATGTAGTTCTTTCTCAAATGTTTTGAAGAAGTACAAAACTTAAAATGATTAAGCATGCCTGCCAATAATAGAGTACGAATCAGAGTTTTAATTCAAGCACGGTCTCTCCGCTCAACACACTACCATCTCATTGACTGTGTGTTAAAATGAGTGAATGACAAATTGTCACCTACAAGGGTTCTTTGTGATATTTCTAAGGCGTAAATCGTGGAAGTCCTTTTGAGAAACACAGTTTGTGGCTTGAAAGGTGCAATGAGTAAGTGGATCACTTCAAATTTAATTGACAGGAAGCTAACGTTCGTTTTATGCAATTTCTGTAGTTTTCGTGATGAATCTTCTAATTTTGCACAAAATACTAGGCCTACATGTGTACCGTATGGTTCGATACTGGGCCCGTTCCATTTGTTGCTATACATAAATGGTGTTCCATCTTCCACTGACAAAGAAGAAATAGTGCCCTTTGCTGATGATACAAGCATCAGATTCAAGCTCAAACGAGGAGCGACAACAGTAGGAATATTAAATAAAATACTGTATTTACAAAGAAAATTACTTGTTGTTAGTAAATGGTTTACCACATCAGTTTTAAAGAAAACATTTCTTTCCGACCTGCGCAAGGAAGAATACATCATCATCATCAACAACAGCAGAACACGGGGAAACGAGATACATAAAATAGTACGTTCTAACTTTCTAGGCCTGCACATTGATTAGAGGGTCAACTGAAAATCACATATTAAGTCTCTTGTGAAACATCTGTGTTTGGCAACAACTAAATGGCAGATTTTTAGTTCTAAAGATGACTTATGTTCTATACTTCCAATTGACAGTATATGAAATAATTTTCTGAGTTAGTTCAGCACATAGTCACAACGTGTTCATTACACAGAAATATTATGTGCGGATAATACCTGGTGTCAATCCTCATCCCCATGTTGGCAACTATTTAATAAAACGGCATTGTGACATAACGAGGTGAAACCCTCAATAGACGACACGTCGGTACCTACGACCAGTACGACAGCAACGAGACCCTGTGGTAGTGTCTTTACGGTTGGCGGGCCGATAGGTACCCGAATAACACTTGGGCACGGGTGCCTTATATCACCCAAGGAGTTGGCCTGTTTGTTCACATTATCAAATTTTTCATCCACAAATAAAGATATTCAACAGTCATAACTGGCTGATTATAGTTCAAGTGGTAACGGAATTATCGGTTATCAGAGCTCTCTAATACGGACAGAGCTGCCAGAGATACAGGTAATAAAGAATCATTTTTCTTTATCTTTCTTCGAAATTAATTAACTCTATTACCTAAATTGATATGACACTCACCGACTTGTGAACAGACAGATCTAGGTAGAAGCTATTTATAAGTATATAAAAGTAAATCATCCACATATTTACTGAAGCTGATAGAAGGCCATCACTGATTACCATATTTGATCAATCACTGTTGAGAAACTATGTAATTAACAGAACATTACACACAGTGGCATGAACTACTTTCAGTAGTGTGACTGTGAATAAATGTAAATGTCTATGCATTTTTAGACTGAAAATTAGACAATACTAAACATGAATTTTTAGTATCAACGTATGTGCAAGAACCAGCAGTGCTACGTCCCTTCATAGGCCATATTGCAAACGTGGAGATTTCTCCCATAAGGAAGATGCCCTACTTCTTGTGCCAGTAAAAAATTAATATATGTTTCGATTGTAGAAATCCTTATACCTTATGCAAATACTACATATCAAACTAACTCATCGAGTATTTTAGTTAGACATATATATCTAGAATCAGTTTTCAGAATAATTTTTTACTCTGTAGCAACGTGTGTGCTGAACTGAAAGCTAATGGCATATCAAAACTGTATGCTAAACTGTGACGCGAACCTGGGAGGTTCGCGCCCTGGTCCGGCACACAGTTTTAATTGTATCAGAAAGGTTCATATCATCCCACACTCTGCCACAGAGGGAAAATTCATTCTGTAAATATCTCCAGGCTGTAGTTAAGCAACGTTTCCACAATATCCTTTCTTCCAGCAGTGCTAATCATGCAAGGTATGAAGGAGAATCTCTGTGAAGTATCGAAGGTACGGGATAAGATACTGGCGGAAGTAAAGCTGTGAGGACGGGTGGTGACTCGTACTTAGGTAGCTCAGTGGTCAGAGCACTTTCCCACGAATGGTAAACGTCCAAGGCTGGCGTCCAGGTGTGGCACACAGTCTTCACCTACCATGAAGTTTCAGACTGGTTTCAATCTGTCCAGAAATAAACAAGTATGTCAGGGTACATATACGTTTTAAATATCATGTGACTGTCAAAATCTGGCCGGTGTGGCCGAGTGGTTCTAGGCGCTTCAGTCTGGAACCGTGCGACCGCTACGTTCGCAGGTTCGAATCCTACCTCGGGCATGGATGTGTTAGTTAGGTTTACGTAGTTCTAATTTCTAGAGGACTGATGATGGTTCAAATGGCTCTGAGCTCTATGGGACAACATCTATGGTCATCAGTCCCCTAGAATTTAGAACTACTTAAACCTAACTAACCTAAGGACATCACACAACACCCAGTCATCACGAGGCAGAGAAAAGGACTGATGACCTCAGATGTAAAGCCCCATAGTGCTCGAGGCTATTTGAATTTGATTGTCAAAAGAAATGAACTCTTAGAGTCTGGAGAATCAGGACAGTAACGGTTTGAGACCTGTACACTTGGTAAAAGGTATAAATTCTGACGCTGGGATGTGTGGACAAGACTACTGCACGGGACGCCTTAGTGGGAGGATCATGTGTCAATTTGGCCGGCAGTCTAGCCACGTAAATGAAGTATTTGTCGTGAGAGTTGCTAATTTAATACTTCATCTTGGTGTTTGGTACGTGACCAGCAACTCACGATACATTTACTTTTTAAAGGACTTACCAATGAACCGCTGCTTCAACCCTTACTCTACGTAAAACTTCACGGAACCTAGAATAACTAGTCAGTGCTTCACTTTATTCGATGCGATTCTTCGATAGGACTTGGTGGAGTTTAACTTCAGTGAGTCATTTCAGCACTACTGTTGGTATGATTCACCACACCCAGCACACGCGTCTAAGGGTGAAATAAACTATCACATGCATTTTATTTCTCACCTGTGTCCACTACTGTAATTTGAAGTCATTCCCTCGTCATCATTTGGGAATATTTGCAGATGGTTTCGAAGAACAATATTTCCAGGAACATAATGCAACGATCCACGGGAACCCCCTGGACACAGGTGGGTCATTAACATTAAAAATTATCCATGCTCCGTGTTCCACTGCAGGGTAATATAGTTGACGTTAATACACATGTTGTTGTTGTTGTGGTTTTCAGTCCAGAGACTGGTTTGATGCAGCTCTCCATGCTACTCTATCCTGTGCAAGCTTCTTCATCTCCCAGTACCTATGGCAACCTACATCCTTTTGAATCTGTTTAGTGTGTTCATCTCTTGGTCTCCGTCTACGATTTTTACCCTCCATGCTGCCCTCTAATACTAAATTTGTGATCCCTTGATGCCTCAGAACATGTCCTACCAACCGACCCCTTCTTCTGGTCAAGTTGTGCCACGAATTTCTCTTCTCCCCAATTCTATTCAATACCTCCTCATTAGTTATGTGATCTATCCATCTAATCTTGAGCATTCTTCCGTAGCACCACATTCCGAAAGTTTCTATTCTATTCTTGTCTAAACTATTTATCATCCACGTTTCACTTTCATGCATGGCTACACTCCATACAAATACTTTCAGAAACGACTTCCTGACACTTAAATCTATACTCGATGTTATTATATTTCTCTTCTTCAGAAACGCTTTCCTTTCCATTGCCAGTCTCCATTTTATATCCTCTCTACTTCGACCATTATTAGTTATTTTGCTCCCCAAATAGCAAAACTCATGTACTACTTTAAGCGTCTCATTTCCTAATCTAATTCCCTCAGCATCACCCGACTTAATTCGACTACATTCCATTATCCTCGTTTTGATTTTGTTGATGTTCATCTTATATCCTCCTTTCAAGACACTGTCCACTCCGTTCAGCTGCTCTTCCAGGTCCTTCGCCGTCTCTGACAGAATTACAATGTCATCGGCGAACCTCAAAGATTTTATTTCTTCTCCATGGATGTTAATACCTACCCCGAATTTCTCTTTTGTTTCCTTTACTGCTTGCTCAATATATAGATTGAATAACGTCAGGGATAGGCTACAACCCTGTCTCACTCCCTTCCCAACCACTGCTTCTCTTTCATGCCCCGCGATTCTTATTACTACCATCTGGTTTCTGTACAAATTGTAAATAGCCTTTCGCTCTCTGTATTTTACCCCTGCCATCTTCAGAATTTGAAAGAGAGTATTACAGTCAACATTGTCAAAAGTTTCTCTAAGTCTACAAATGCTTGAAACGTAGGTTTGCCTTTCCTTAATCTATTTTCTAAGATAAGTCGTAAGGTCAGTATTGCCTCCCGTGTTCCAACATTTCTACGCAATCCAAACTGATCTTCCCCGAGGTCCGCTTCTACCTGTTTTTCCATTCGTCTGTAAAAATATCCGTGTTAGTATTTTGCAGCCGTGGCTTATTAAACTGATAGTTAGGTAATTTTCATATCTGTCAACACCTGCTTTCTTTGGGATTTTAATTATTATATCGTTAAAACCTCAGGTAGGTGCAATGGCGTTGCAGCATACTAAGCCTTAATAGACTTTTACCCTCTAAAAGATGTAGGTTGTGAAGAACCTGTAACTGCTTGAAAAAAGCAGCAACATTCATAAATATGGCGCTATATATATATATATAGTCTCTACCGTCCCCAACGTAACCTTGTCCTACCACAATAATAGCCGTACCATTGAGTCATAGAAATATTTGACTATTTTCCTTGTGCAGTAAGGATGCTGGTGAATAACAAAAGCCTTAAAAGGAAATAGAAATTATTTATTCCTTAAAGCTTCTCTTACGTCGTAGACATATTTCTGACAGATAATATCAGTATGTGGTCGGAGAGCTTTTATTGAATTTTATTATAGCTTACGATAAGTACAAATACAGTTAACTGTTTGCGTATTAGTAATGAGAGGAAAAATAATTTTAATTTATGGCAAATTTCGATGTTTCTTTTTTGTAGATTTCGGTGTTTTTTTTTTGACATTATTTACTGCCGGACTATTTCTCTTTCCAGTTATTTACCTTCTCCCTGTTTAATCGTTTTCCAATGTCATGTTGAAAATGAAACTGTACCTGCCATATACATTATATTTATTACACGATACATATCACATCTACTTATATCCACCGTTTCTGGTAACAGCCTACGATTCTTCTTCTTTTGAGTTGTAGTTTAGGATCGTCCACCTCTCATTTTATACCCAAGTTGTATTTTCTCATTACCATATACACTACCAAAGATTTCATTTTAATTATACTACTTCTTGTGGAGCCCTTCACTCTCCTCAAGAACCTTATTTCTGCATCTTATAATTTGTTGTCAGCTTTCTTTTCATACACATATAAAAAAAAAAAGTTTTGCATCACCTCGGTTCCGAGAATTCCAGAACCTGTACAGAAAGTTGGAATAGAGATCAACATAAAAATCATTTCCGCCCTTTTTATTGCTCATGAAAATCACACATTCCATGTTGTAACACCTTCAGAGGTGGTGGTCCAGATTTCTAGACACACCGGTACCTATAATATCCAGTAGGACGTCCTCTTCCATTGATGCATGTCTGTATTCGACGTGGCATACTGTTCACAAGTTCATCAAGGCACTGTTGGTCCAGATTGTCCCACTCCTCAACGGCGATTCGCCGTAGATACCTCAGAGTGGCTGGTGGATCACGTCGTCCATAAACAGCCCTTTTCAATCTATCCCAGGCACGTTTGATAGGGTTCATGCCTGGAGAGCATGCTGGCCACTCTAGCGATGTCGTTATCCTGAAGGTAGTCAAAATGGTTCAAATGGCTCTGAGCACTATGGGACTCAATTGCTGAGGTCATTAGTCCCCTAGAACTTAGAACTAGTTAAACCTAACTAACCGAAGGACATCACAAACATCCATGCCCGAGGCAGGATTCGAACCTGCGACCGTAGCGGTCTTGCGGTTCCAGGCTGCAGCGCCTTTAACCGCACGGCCACTTCGGCCGGCCTGAAGGTAGTCATTCACAAGATATGCACGATGGAAGCGCCAATTGTCGTCCTTGAAGAGGAATGCCTGGCCAATATGCTGCTGATATGCTTGCACTACTATCGGTCGCAGGATGGGATTCACGTATCGTACAGCCGTTATGGCGCCTTCCATGACCACCAGCGGCGTACGCCGGCCCCACATAATGCCACTCCAAAACAGCAGGGAACCTCCATCTTACTGCACTCGATAGAAGGTGTGTCTAAGGCGTTCAGCCTGACCAGGTCGCCTCCAAACACGTCTCCGACGATTATCTAGATGAAGACATATGCGACACTCGTCGGTGAAGAGAACGTGATCCTAGTCCTGAGCGGTCTATTGGGCATGTTGTTGTTGTACCGCGCTTCATGGTGTTGTGGTTGCAAAGATGGACCACGCCATGGACGTCGGGAGTGAAGTTGGGCATCATGCAGCCCATTGCGCGCAGTTTGAGTCATAACACGACGTCCTGCGGCTGCACGAAAAGCGTTATTGAACATGGTGTCGTAGCTGTCAGGGTTCCTCCGAGCCATAATCCGTAGGTAGCGGTTATCCACTGCAGTGGTAGCCCTTGAGTGTCCTGAGCGAGGCATGTCATCGACAGTTCCTGTCTCTCTGTATCTGCTCCATGTCCGAACAACATCGCTTTGGTTCACTCCGAGACGCCTGGACACTTACCTTGTTGAGAGCCCTTCCTGACACAAAGTAACAATGCGGGCGCGATCGAACGGCGGTATTGACCGTCTAGGCGTGGTTGAACTATAGACAACACGAGCCGTGTACCTCCTTCCTGGTGGAATGACTGGAATTGATCGGCTACAAGACCCCTGCGTCTAATAGGCGCTGCTCATGCATGGTTGTTTACATCTTTGGGCAGGTTTAGTGACATATGTGAACAGTCAAATGGACTGTGTCTGTGATACAATATCCACAGTCAACGTCGATCTTCAGGAGTTTTGGGAACCGGCGTGATGCAAAACTTTTTTTGATGTGTGTCTATTCAACTGCATCTTCCGTGCAACATTGATGGTATCGCTGTAGTTTTATAAAATATGATTTTTGTTTCTTTCCAAGTATTTTAGTTCAGTGTTTCTTTATTGTCCACACTCCTTTTGTTGTAGATTTTAGACCATATCATTATCATCATCATAACTCAAGTCATAGCCCAGGTATTTGAAATGTGATACTTGTTCTGTTACTTCGAAATTAACTACTATCTTCGACCATATTGGGTATTTAGCTTCAAACACCATAAATTTCGTTGTAATATAATTTTGGGATTGTGTTCAATACGTATTCGGTATAGCCGATGTCTGCTAGCTGGAGGTCATCTTCACTGTCTTGTTTTATTACTTTCGTATCTGAAAATAGTAGTGAACTTAGATTAGTATGTTTATCGAATTTAACAACCAGATTACCAGAGGAAACGTATAGCTGTGGATAGCACTAATTGTGTTAATAAACACACGTAGGGAAGTAGAAACCAGATGTGATGGAATGTCTAGTGTGTACTTCTAACGTCGAAACAGTGACGATGTAGTTCTTGTTTCCAGAGAGAATACGTGATTTCACAAAAATTGTACACAGCAGAAACTGTCAAGTGTACATGAAGGTTATCCATGACGAATATTCTGGAACCTGTGACTGTGGAGTGAATATAAACGCCGATAACAGTGCTGGATGCTGGTGGGTTTATCGTGACACTACCTGTGTGTATAGTGAGAACTGATTAATCTGTGCCGGCCGGTGTGGCCGAGCGGTTCTAAGCGCTTCAGTCTGGTTCAAAAATGGTTCAAATGGCTCTGAACACTATCTGACGTCATCAGTCCCCTAGACCTTAGAACTACTTATACCTAACTAACCTACGGACATCACACACATCCATGCCCGAGGCAGGATTCGAACCTGCGACAGTAGCGGTCGCGCGGTTCCAGACTGAAGCGCCGGCCGGGGTGGCCGAGCGGTTTTAGGCTCAACAGTCTGGAACCGTGCGACCGCTTCGGTCGCAGGTTCGAATCCTGCCTCGGGCATGGGTGTGTGTGATGTCCTTAGGTTAGTTGGGTTTAAGTTCTAAGTTCTAGGGGACTGATGACCTCAGAAGTTAAGTCCCATAATGCTCAGAGCATTAATCCGTGAACAATAGGCAATGGAAACAGGCTGGTGCACTCTAAATACAATGCCGTCCATTTGCCACTGTTTAATACGCAGAATTACGCTGTGGAAGTAAAGTCGAAAATTTAGTGACCTCAATCCGAAGACGAGCCTGAAAAGGCCCTGAGCAAGGTCATGGGAATAAACAAGTATTTCCGAAAGTGACTGGTCGCAGTGTTGTGTATAATCACATCAACCTATTTTTGTTCTGTATAATGAGATGAAGCTAATTTTTTAGAAAATATTTATAATGGTAACGAAGTTGACAATTACCGAGAAGTGTGGCTTACTTTTTGGAAATACTCTCTAAGACAGAAAGACGAGGCACCATGAGAGAACTATCCGAGTGGAACGGATATGGGCAGATGTACATTTACAGACAGTCAAATGACTACAATTTCAGAAAAACAGAACTTCACAAATTGAGCAAGTCAACAATGGTTTGGACAACGTCTGGCCTTTGTGCCAACAGTTATTCGGTTTGGCGTTCATAAGTAGATTTGTCATCCTCCTGACCTCCTGAGAGATTTCGTCGAATCGGTAATTCAGGTTGTCAGAATACCGAGATGGCTCTAGAGCCCACCCATAATGCTCTTAGTGTTCGCAGTTGGGGAGAGATCTAGCGACCGCGGTGGCAAAGGTAGGGTTTGGCAAACACGAAGACTAGCAGTACAACTCTCACCGTGTGCTGAAATGTAAGCCCATGCTGGCTTGCCACGAAAGGCAACAAAACGGGGCACAGAATATCGTCGACCTAACGACGTGCTGTAAGAGTGCCGTGGGTGACGACCAAAGGGTGTCCTGCTATGAAAAGAGTTGGCACCCAAGGCCATCATTCCTGGTTGTCGAGTCGTATGGGGAACGACAGTCACGTTGGTATACCACCGATGTCTCAGGCGTCTCCAGATACGTCTCTGCGTGTCATCGGTGTTCAGTTCAAAGCGGGATTGATCACTGAAGATACGTCTACACCAGTCAATGGAATTTCAGACCAAAGACATGTCCAGAGACGCTGCTGACAGCGGTGGGACACCAACATGACTGGCGGCCGACATACGACCCAACAGACTGGGGTGATGATCTGGGGTGCCATTTCTTTTCATAGCAGGACACCTTTGGTCGTCATCCGCGGCACCCTTACGGCACAGCTGTACGTCGATTTCCCACGCCTCGTTTTGTTGCCCTTCTTGGAAAGCCAAAACCACAGCCAAAACTTCTCAGACAAACAGAAACTAGCGTAAGGAGGGCTATGCGTGAAGCGTTCAGTGAATTCGAAAGTAAAATTCTATGTACCGACTTGACAGAAAATCCTAGGAAGTTCTGGTCTTACGTTAAACCAGTAAGTGGCTCGAAACAGCATATCCAGACACTCTGAGCTGATGGTGGCATTGAAACAGAGGATGACACGCGTAAAGCTGAAATACTAAACACCTTTTTCCAAAGCTGTTTCACAGAGGAAGACCGCAGTGCAGTTCCTTCTCTAAGTCACCGCACGAACGAAAAAATGGCTGATATCGAAATAAGTGTCCAAGGAATAGAAAAGCAACTGAAATCACTCAACAGAGGAAAGTCCACTGGACCTGACGGGATACCAATTCGATTCTACAGAGAGTACGCGAAAGAACTTGCCTCCTTTCCAACAGCCGTCTCTAGAGGAACGGAAAGTTCCAAATGATTGGAAAAGGGCACAGACAGTTCCAATTTTCAAGAAGGGTCTTCGAGCAGATGCGCAAAGCCATAGGCCTATATCTCTGACATGGACTTGTTGTAGAATTTTAGAACATGTTTTTTGCTCGCGTATCATGTCATTTCTGGAAACCCAGAATCTACTCTGTAGGAATCAACATGGATTCCGGAAACAGCGATCGTGTGAGACCCAACTCGCTTTATTTGTTCATGAGACCCAGAAAACATTAGATACAGGCTCCCAGGTAGATGCCATTGTCCTTGACTTCCGGAAGGCGTTCGATGCAGTTCCGTAATGTCGCCTGATAAACAAAGTAAGAGCCTACGGAATATCAGACCACCTGTGTGGCTGGACTGAAGAGTTTTTAGCAAACAGAACACAGCATGTTGTCCTCAATGGAGAGTGTTATGGGACCATTGCTTTTCACAATATATATAAATGAGTTAATAGACAGTGTCGGAAGTTCTATGCGGCTTTTCGCGGATGATGCTGTAGTTGCAGCATTAGAAAATTACAGCGAAATGCAGGAAGATCTGCAGCGGATAGGCACTCGGTGCAGGGAGTGGCAACTGACCCTTAACATAGACAAATGTAATGTATTGCGAATACAAAGAAAGAAGGATCCTTTATTGTATAATTATATGATACCGGAACAAACACTGGTAGAAGTTACTTCTGTAAAATATCTGGGAGTATGCGTGCGGAAGGATTTGAAGTGGAATGATCACATTAAATTAATTGTTGGTAAGGCGGGTGCCAGGTTGAGATTCATTGGGAGAGTCCTTAGAAAATGTAGTCCATCGACAAACGAGGTGGCTTACAAAACACTCGTTCGACCTATACTTGAGTATTGCTCATCAGCGTGGGATCCGTACCAGATCGGGTTGACGGAGGAGATAGAGAAGATCCAAAGAAGAGCGGCGCGTTTCGTCACAGTGTTATTTGGTAAGCGCGATGGCGTTACGGAAATGTTTAGCAAACTCAAGTGGCAGACTCTGCAAGAGAGGCGCTCTGCATCGCGGTGTAGCTTGCTGTCCAGGTTTCGAGAGGGCGCGTTTCTGGCTTGGTTCAAATGGCTGAGAGCACTATGGGACCTAACTTCTGAGGTCATCAGTCCCCTAGAAAGAACTACTTAAACCTAACTAACCTAAGGACAGTACACACATCCATGCCCGAGGCAGGATTCGAACCTGCGACCGTAGCGATCGCGCGGTTCCAGATTGTAGTGCCTAGAACCGATCGGCCACCACGGCGGGCCGCGTTTCTGGATGAGGTATCGAATATATTGCTTCCCCTACTTATACCTCCCGAGGCGATCACGAATGTAAAATTAGAGAGATTCGAGCGCGCACGGAGGCTTTCCGGCAGTCGTTCTTCCCTCGAACCATACGCGACAGGAAAGGGAGGTAATGACAGTGGCACGTAAAGTGCCCTCTGCCACACACCGTTGGGTGGATTGCAGAGTATAAATGTAGATGTAGAAAGTCATTTCGGCAAGAAAACGTCCACCCGCACATGACGAAAGTTTCTACTGCTTGTCTTCGTGTTTGTCAAAACCTACACCAAGGTCGCCGGATCTCTCCCCAATTGAAAAAATTTGGAGCATTATGGGCAGGGTCCTCCAACCAGCTCGGTATTTTGACGATCTATCGAACCAGCTGAACTGAATTTGGTACGATTTCCGTCTGGAAGACATGCAACAGCACTATCGATCAATGTCAATCGGAATACTTGCTTGCATAACGGTTAGAGATGGCTAACGCGTTATTGACTCGCTCAATCTGTTAAGCTCGTTCTCCTGAATAAATCATTAAATTTTTCTGAAATTCTGATCATTGGTTTTTCTGGACGTGAACATTTAATGTACCAAATTTCGCCCGATTCGCATAATTTCTTCGTAGTGCGTCGTTTTTTTGTCTTGGAGATCATTCTTCGACGCCGTTGTCCTGCTAGTTTAAACTACCGATGGTTCAGTCGTAAGTAGCAGATTTTTGCTTTTAATACTTGCTACACCAATCACGTTGGAGATTCGTAAACCACCCAAACCAACCGAGTTACGGGTTACTTAGAGCCCAGAGAAGTAGCGGCGTTGAAAACAGGGAGGAGGTAGCGGCGTGCCGGCCGGAGTTTGGCGGCGCGGACTCGCTGATTCAGAAACTCTGGCGGAACTTCGCCGAGGCGCGCGCCAGAGCTAAATAAGGGAGGTCACCAGGGAGCGGTTTCTGAATTTTTAGAGCCTCTTCTTGCCTTTCTTCGTTACTGTCTTAGGTGCGCTGCGACTGCGAGTTTCCCAAGGAGAGAACGCACTCTTTGTGTTTTGTTCATACACCGTACAGATTCCTTTTCTTTTGTCGAGGGACGGGAAAGCATCTCTGTGAAAACGCCGAACGATGCTCTGGCAAAGCTGTACTCTGTTCCACTACAGTAAGGAGAGCACGCACGTAACTAGAATTATGAATGCAGAAAACGTAAGAAATCTTTAAACGAATGATGGTTTGCAGTAAATCCGAAATCCCCGATTCTTTAAAGGATCAAATTCTCACGTGCAAAAACGCTTAAAGTATATGATTGTTTTGTAAATGAGTTAATATGTTAAGTGTCTGACGTTAACGACATGTTTTTAGAGGGATTGTTACGTGAATGAGTGTGAAAACATCGATTTTTTAATTTTTGTCTTAAAAAACTGCCTATAGTTTTCTGAACTTCGAGGAAATTGTACCGAAGGAAGCCACAAAATTAGAGGACTATCGAAGTATCTGCACACACATGTCGACGCTCCAACTCCAGGCAGACTACTCTGTTAAAAACAGAATTTTGTTCTCTCTTGTCTGTTTTTTATGACTGTTGAGGCTGTAATGTCTTAGTGACACAAGATTATTAGAGAAGTAATTACAGGCTAGGACTCAAAACCCAAATTAGTTTTTAAACAACAGTATACGCGAATTGATTGCAGAAACAGTTCTGGCAGGACTAAATACTTTGAAAACAGGTGTGCTGGACGCTCTGGGCCGGTTCTAGGCTCTTCAGTCTGGAACCGCGCGACGGATACAGTCGCAGGTTCGAATCCTGTCTCGGGCATGGACGTGTGTGATATCCTTAGGTTAGTTAGGTTTAGTTAGTTCTACGTTCTAGGGGAACTGATGACCCCAGATGTTAAGTTCCAAAGTGCTCAGAGCCATTTGAACCATTTGGAGGCTCTGGTATGTTTCAGTGATTGTGCTGTGTCAACGTCTGAGGTTATGGAATTCATAGGAGTGCCTGGTGGACTAAATGTGCAAAGAACTTCAATTGCCATTAACAGCAAGAGACTCTTCGAAGCACAGAAATCAGTGCTGGAAGCCAGGAAAGAAGCAAGAATAAGAAGGAGGTGGGAGACCAACACCAGAAACAAGATCAATCTGGACGTGGGATGCATTAGTGTTATACAAGGTAGGTACAGAAATAAGTCTTAACTTGTGTTTCCCGGAAGCTCGCCTTTTTTATGTTCTAGCCCACAATGGTTAAAAACTCTTGAAGACATAGGGCTGATATTATGTATTCTACCTCAAAACATGCTCAGCTAGAAGACAGACTATTCTTTTTAAAATCAAACACTTTTATGAAAGAAAAACTATGAGTTAATTACCGTAATTTTTCATAATCATTATTAAATAATTTCTCGATTCCTCATTTATGACAGCAACATCTTCTTAAAGTCTGCTTTAAAGATAATAGTGTGAAGAACTTCCGAAATACATAAAGCTTCTGCTTTGTTTTTATTACGACATTTCTGAGCGTATGCTGCACATAAATAATAGACATGATTTATTTCACTTGCAACACGAAATACAATTCATAATGAAGTGTCAGACTAAAAACTACGGTTTATACATCCAAATGTTTCAAAAAGGTCTTTTAAAAATGGTAAGCATTATATGATCTTACAACTTTGATTTTTTGGGCTAAACTATTTAGAAAACTGAGAAATTTTTCGAGATTTCCTGTTTTGTTCACGAATCAGTCCCTAAGAGGGACTGAAAGTCAACGATTTGGACCTGAAAGTCAATGATTTGGACCTGAAGTCTCCTGAACTGTGTGCCGTACATTGATCTAAGAGGCGATCAAGAACTTTCCGTTCGAAAGCCGTAAAGTCCAGAATCGGTATAGCAATCAAGCAAAATCGCGGTGAGCATTGAGGCACTCATTCCACCTACGCACCAGTTTGAAGATACCCGTTCGATAAAACCCCGTGTCCTGCTGCGTGATGGAGTTTGTAACTGCCTGCTATACCGTACTTGGACATCCTCCTCGTGCGAAATTCTGTACAATTTGTGGTTTAGATTGTCAAAAGACCGAGATGGTTGGAGGGCTCTACTCATAATAATCCAAACATTCTCAATTCGGGGAGTGATACGGCCACCTTGGTGGCCAAGGTAGGGTTTAACAACCAATTAGAGAAGCAGCAGAAATTCTCTCCGCACGCGGACGTACACCAGTTTGCTCAAATGTAAGCCCAGGATAGCTCGCCTTGAAGGGTAACAAAACGGGGCGTAGAGTACAGTCGACGTAATGCTGTGCTGCATCCCGCCGCTAACTGGGGCGTCTGCACACACGTCGGCCTGGAATCTCATTGACTGGGGTACAGCTGTGTTCAGTGATACGAAATGAGCCCCGATGACCACCTAAGACGTGTCTAGAGACGGTCCGAACATTGGTGAGATACCAACCTGACTGTTGCCCACTGTAGGGCACGGTAACCATGAACCATGGTCTGGGGTGCCATTTCTGTTCATAGCAGGTCACTTGTCATCCGCCGCACTCTTACAGCACAGGGCGACGTCGACGATATTCTACGTCCCGTTTTGTTACTCCTCTTGGCTAAAGCGATTCTGGACTCACATTTCAGCAAGATAATTTCCGCCCGCACACGGCGACTGTTTCTCCTGCTGATAATTGCCAAACCGTACCTTGGCCAGCAAGATCGCCGAATCTCTCGCCAATTGAGAACGTTTGGAGCATTATGGGCGGGGCCCTCCAACTAGCTTTGACTTTCGTGTTCTAACGCGCCAATTGGCACAATTTGGCACATTATCCCCGGTAGGGACCTGAACAACTTTATCAACCAACGCCAAGCCGAAAAATTCTTTGCATAAGGGCCAGAGACGGACCAACACATTATTGACTTGCTCGCTTTGTGAAGGTTGTTAAAACTGACTGTGTAACATTTATCCCATTTAATCTCTAAAAAAACTAAACTACGCCGGAACAGGCCATGAAGGCCCAACTGTACGGACAGGCCGCCGTGTCATCCTCGGCACATAGGCGTCACTGGATGCGGATATGGAAGGGCAAGTTGTCAACGCACCGTTCTCCCGGCCGTATGTCAGTTTCCGAGACCGGAGCCGCTACTTCTCAATCAAGCAGCTCCTTAGTTTGCCTCACAAGGGCTGAGTGTACCCCGCTTACCAACAGCGCTCGGCAGACCAGACGGTGACCCATCCAAGTGCTAGCCGAGCCGGACAGCACTTAACTTCGGTAATCTGACGTGAACTGATGTTACCACTGCGCCAACCTCGTAGCCCCCACTTAATCTCGGCTAATGTAATTCGGCTGGCGTCGTCCCTACCACAGGGTCCCTGCTGCTAGCCGCGAAGTCTTGTATCGAGTCCGTGTTGGACAGTGGCCACGCCTCAGTGGCCATCGGCAGCTCCCAGAGGATGCTGGAGGTCTCAGTGGCCAGCGGCTCTAATGCCCCGCCAGCTACCGCGGAATCGCAATCTGCATTAAGCGACCGCGCGACAACTAGCTCCCGCAGTGCCGTCCGCTGTCCCTCGGGACGCGCCGCCTCAGCTGCTGCCTGTGGCTGGCTCTTCCGGCTCTTGCTGGTCTACTGACGCGACAGACTGTCCCTCCCCACCTAGACCCGACAGTAACTCTCAGAGATTAACGTGTCGTCTAATAATCCCTTTGGAAGGAACAAAGTAATTCGTGCCTCGTAACTTCCGGGGGAACGATTGGCTAGCAATGGAAAACGATATACAAATTTTAAAAGAAATTTTCTCATTTCTTCTGCGAGAAAATACCGCTGTTTCATAACGTGTCGAGAGTCACCACACATATGTGGCTCCTATGACATCACCAACTACTAATAGGAGAGAAGCGTATTCTGTATCCATACTGGCTCATGCTCAACATTCTAGGCTGTTGTAAATTGTCTCATCGATAACAATAGAGATACAGAAATATTTCTGGGTGAATTTTGACTAAATATATTTACTGACACAATTCCTGTACGTTTCTAGGAAGAGGCAGAGGTTGGTGTTTAACGTCGACAACGAGGTCATCAGAGACGGAGCACAAGCTCGTATTAGAAAAGGAAGGGGAAGGAAGTCGGCCGTTCTCTTTCAAAGGATCCATCCCTGCATTTACCTGAAGCGAATTACGGAACTCACTGAAAACCTGGCCGGACGCGGATTTGAACCGCCGTTCTCCCGAATGCGATTCCAGTGTACCACCTCGCTCGGTGTATGTTTCTATACTAACTACTTGGAAACTTCCGTTCCCCTTTCAGCAAGTTTTCCATACGTCTCTGAAGCCACAAAATGACTAACATATTTCGCTGGCTTCAGTTTGTTGTAGAGTTATGGAACATGTCTTACACATAGGTATTATGGCCTCTTTTGGGACCAACTCGTCATTTGGAATCGACAGGGAATAGACAAACATTAATCGTGTGAAATTCACCTTCCTCCGTTGATCTATTAGACCAAAAGAATAATAGAACGTCAAATCAAACGCCTTTCATCAAATGGTTCAAATGGCTCTGAGCACTATGGGACTCAACCGCTGTGGTCATAAGTCCCATAGAACTTAGAACTACTTAAACCTAACCAACCTAAGGACATCACACACATCCATGCCCGAGGCAGGATTCGAACCTGCGACCGTAGCAGTCACGTGGTTCCGGACTGAGCGCCTAGAACCGCACGGCCACCACGGCCGGCTGCCTTTCATCCGTCTAATTTCCAAACTGTTATTTTGTTGGGCTACCAGTTTCGGCGGTATGTTACACCATCTTCAGGTCCCCTGACCGACGTGTAGGAAGAACCTCTGTTCCGGTCAAAACAGGGGCCACCATTAAATGACTGGTATCTGTAGATTTGTGCTTGATAGAGTGGTCACTTCAAACATTATCTGTCGACTCAGATGGTGTTTGAAGTAATCCCTTGGATATTAGGCGGCTAAAAGATCTTTGATTTGACACTCTGTACTGAACATTCAAGTCCCGCAACCATCTCTGAACAGATGGCCATACAGAGACAAAAGGATATTAGTTTCGAGGCTGTATACTTCTACTTGCGAAGGAGTTCGAGGCAATTTCGCACTGACATCTGATCATTAAAGTATAAGCTTAACTGATACTAGCTTTCCGATCGCACAGAAGACATTGAAGAAAATCTAGTTCACTGTTTCATGATAAACAAGAAAAATGGTCACATGTTAAACTGCCATTTTATGTAAGTTAAAACTGAGAAATGTACAGCAATTAGTCGCTAATGTCTTTTTATTGCAGATCTAGCTTTCAACGAATCATCAGTACTGTAAGATGCAAGTTAAATTATCATAGTCGCTTGCGTATAAGAGAAGCCTATACTACGCTATCCGTGTCAGTATTTCAGTAGACTTTCTATACAGTCGCTGATCGTATCCATTTCATATTGAATCGCACATGATTTTATCTTTGTATAAAGTTGTTTCACATATAGGAGTTTTGAGGTCTGTAGCACGTCCTGGTCTTCTATCGGCATAGAGCGCAATCTCATTTGTATTCATTGCAGTGGCTAAGCAAATCAATTAAGTATGATGTGCAGGAAGAATGATAGCTTGTGCGTGCTATCATGAGTCTAAACCTGTCATCACGGCCCCTACGGTAGCGATACGTAGGGGACTGTAGAATACTTCTAGATTCTTCAGTTAATACTGATTCTCGAAAATTTTTAGAGACGTTATGTAATAAAATCCAGATGGCTACTATCGTCGTGTAATGATGTATTTATTGTGATGCATTCACTTTGGGCTGTAACGCCATCTTCAGACCATGGTCGTGTGTCATGGGTGATCGCTGACAGTCTGCATTGTATTCCAACGTGGTACAGGTTTAGGACTATTATGCTGCAAGCTTTTTCGCGGTTTGCTTCTGAGGTTAACCGTCCTTTTTAGTAATTTTTATAATTTGACGTTTTATCGTCAGATTTGACAGATTGGCAGTTGTCAAATTATAAAAATTACAATAAAGAACCATTAACGACAAGCAAACCACGAAAAGCTCACAGCATAAGAGTCCTAAACCTGTACGAATACAATGCAGACTGGCAGCGATCAATCATAATACATGACCACGATCTGAATATGGCGTTCCAGCCCAAAGTTGATCCAGCACAATAAATACATCACTGAATTACCATAGCATCAATCTGGATTTTATTATATAATGTTTCTAACATTTACCTTCTACGATGTAGGCCCATTGGATCGTAACCTTTGCAAGAAAGTTTCCATGGTACAATCTTTAAGCGCCTGCCATGTCGGGTATTTTTAAGATTTCCGCGAGGCTCTCCAATGAGTCAAAGCAACCTGTGATCATTCTTGCACCCATTCTTTGTATACTGCTTGTTTACTTCTGTTTGGTACCGGCCCTACTACTTGAGTAACTTTTTATGACAGGGCGCGTAAGTGATTAGTAAGCAGTCTCCTTTGCAGACTTGCTGTTTTTCCCAGTATCCTGTCAATGAACTGAACTCTCCCTGCAGCTTTCCTACGATTGAGCCTATCTGGTCGTAACATCTTATATCCCAGTCAATTGAATAATAACTGTTATACCAGATACACTGACGGAAAAAATCACAACACTAAGAAGGACATGTGTCACATAAACGAAAGATGGTAGGCGCGTTTCTACATCTGAAAGATGATGTCCATTCAAATTTCTCGGCAGCTGCATAAGTCTGGCGCTAGTAGCGCCACAATGAGGATGCAAACGAGGTTTACTTTACATACATGCTGTAACGGCCGTGAGCGTTAGTTACCTTTGAGATTGGAGGTGGTGGGTTGATGTTAGTCAAGAATGTTTTAAGGCGACAAAGACGCCCTTATCAACACTTCACTGAGTTTGAGCGAGGTCGTGTAACAGGGGTATGAGACGCCGCTGGATGTACCTTCGGCGATATTGCAGAAAGACTTGGCAGGAACTTGGACACTGTACATAATTACTGGCAGTATTGGTCACGAGAATAGTCGCACGTGAGAAGACCGCACTCTGGTCGGCCACATGGCACTACCGAAAGGGAAGACCATCGTGTTCGGCGTGTGGCTCTGGAGCATCGTACTGTATCTGCAGCAGCAAATCTGAGCAGCAGTTGGCACCACTGTGACACAAGTAACTGTAACAAATCGGTTACTTCAAGGACGGCCCCAGGGTCAGACGTCCTGTAGTGGGAATTCCACCAGCCTCAAACTACCGCCATTTTTGACTTGTGTGGTGTCAAATGAGAGCTGACTGGAAGGCTGGGCGGACGTCTGTGGTGTTTTCTGATGAAAGCTGATTCTGCCTCGGTGCCAGTGGTGGCATGTGTTGGTTACAAAAGGGCCAGTTAAGGATCTGCAATGAACCTGTCTGGGTGCTAGATGCTAGACCAACTGGACTTTCACCTTGAGCTATGGTCTGAGGTGCGATTTCATATGAGAAGAGCAGCACCATTCTCGTGGTTATTCAACACACCTTGACTGCAAACTTGTACGTCAATCTGTCTGCAAACCGCATTTCCGCTGGCAATATACTTTAATGAAAAAATGACTCTAAGCAGTACGGGATTTAACACCTGAGGTCATCAGTCCCCTAGACGTAGAACTACTTAAACCTAACTAACCTAAGGACATCACACACATCCATGCCCGAGGCAAGATTCGAACCTGCGTCCTTAGCAGTAGCGCTGTTCCGGACTGAATCGTCTAGAACCGCTCGTCCACAGCGGCCGGCTCCTTAATGAAACAGTTAGGAATTGCTCCACTGTGACCGGCCAAGGGAGCCAGGAAACACTGGCACGGTGTCTGAGCGAGATAGCAACGGAACACGGCCTCGCGGCGCCTGGCGACAAAAGGGGAAGAGTATGCTCTTGACTGCGTGACTGACCGAAGGCCAAAACCGGCCGCAGGACAGAGCTGTAAGGCCTAACCAAATATGGTAATGGATCAGCACTCTATACATGACCAGTGGCTCGGAAAGTTTGGAAGCAGGCAAACGAGCCATATAAATGGGGGATCGTGACTGCCCAAGATAGAAGAGGGCACCACAGCCACCAGTAGACGCCGTCTCCATGCCGCAGGGCGTCGGAAGCTGGACTCAAGTTATTTTCGACTAGCATCGGTGCCAGCCTATCGGCCATTAGTGAGTATTTGGGTCGAAAGTTAGTGCCAGAGGAGCCTTCTCAAGTTACACAGCAGAGAGGGGGCTTCTAGAGATTTCTACCCCGATTCCTTAATCACCCTCAACGAGTTCCGTGCTACGCACCACTTGCAGCTTGCAGGCCAGCACTAGTCGGAGGTCTACAGGCAGCCCACTCTTTCTTCCACTCGGCAAATAGCCTACTGAGGTGAGACCCCTGTTATTGTAGCTACGTGTCCTTCACACTCCCTCTCGGGACGCGACAAATCTGGTGATTCGACCCGTTGTGCTGCCACTCATGTACAGCATTCCATGGGCTGTTTTACAACAGGATAACGCTCGACCACATACGCTATTGTTGCCGAACATATTCTAAGAGTGTCGGCATGTTGCCTGCTCTATGACCAGACCTACCTACGCTCAAGTATATGTGGGACATCATTGGACGGCAACTTCAGCGTCATCCACAAACATCATTAAACATCCCTATACTGACTGACCAAGTGCAACAGGCTTGAAACTTCATCCACAAACTATCACGTATCGCCTGCACGTTTTCATGCTTGCATTCAACAGTCTGGCATTTAAAAGATTATTAAGCATTTCACATATGCAATGGGTTAACTCGTGCTTTCATTAATCTGTGATCTTGCAGCGTTAATCACTTAAATATGTTACCTAGCCAAAAGTAGTCCCAATAATTTATTATTATTATATTATTATTCACGTTTGGGCCCTACTGGACCACGCGAAGTACAATCACGGGGCATTCAGTTATTTTCTTTTAGACTTTCTCTCTGCCCAAATTGTTTTCATTCTCTCGGAATGAGCTCTTTTCCTTTCATCAGACCATGTGGTTCCAGTTTTCTTTGGTTTTTCAGCTTGACCAACTACCTACTCATGAATTTTTTGCCCAAATAATTTTCTGTCTTGAATTTCATCTTGTTTTATATCTGCCTCTTTCATGTCTTCTTTTATAGCAGCAATCCATTTTATTGTCTCAAATTTAGCTTTACTTCGATTTTCGTAGAATTCCACTACTTGTTTAGTTAGTCTGGTAGCTTCCATTCTTTTAATATGCCCATAAAATTTTAATCTGCGTTTTTTCATATCCGAATATATGCTGGTGTATTGTTGAATTTCACTATTTGCTCTTAGCCTGTATGTTCCTTCTTCAGTATATTTTGGACCTAGAATTTTTCTGATTACTTTTCTTTCTCTTTTTTGGATTTCTTGAATGTCCTTTTTTCTGTTTAAAATTAGCGTTTCAGCCCCATAAAGGCACTCTGGTTTTATGACCGTGTTGTAATGTCTCAACTTAGAGTACCTCGAGAGACATTTTTTGTTGTAGATGTCTTTTGTAAGTCTAAAAGCTGTCTCCATCTTTTGACAACGAATTTCATTTCCAATTTTTTCTAGACCAGTCTCTGAGATTGTTTCACCTAAATATTTGAATTGCGAAACTCTTTTGATTTTTCCATATTTAGTTTCCAAAAGTTTGGGTGCCAGTTTGTTGCTAGTCATATACTGTGTTTTTTCAAATGAGATTTGGAGACCTACTCTTTCTGCTGTTTCTTTAAGAATTTCTATTTGTTTCTGAGCAATTTGGATGTCCTGCGTTAGAATAACCAAGTCCTCTGCAAAGGCCAAACAGTCTATTCGAATATTTGTTCGTCCTAATTTCACTGGTTGGTCAATTTTGAACTCCAATTTTCGTTCGCGCCACTCTTGTATTACTTTTTCTAGAATGCAGTTAAATAGCAACGGAGAGAGTCCATCACCTTGCCTCACGCCTGTTTTTATTTCAAAGGATTCTGAAATTTCTCCTCTGAACTTTACTTTTGATTTTGTACCAGTTAGCGTGTCTCTGATAATTGCTGTGGTTTTAGGATCCAGGCCTTGTTCTTTCACAATTAATTATTTTTTGGTGTTGACAATTTTTCTCCATCAGTACATTTTGATACCAACTGTGTCTCACTGGTCATGTGGTCAAAGGATTCTACTGTACAGCCGTTTCGGAGTGCAGAAATTGACTACGTTTGCATCACTTTGAAATATTATCAATATCTGGTTGAATATTTTTACATATCCTTTCAGACAGCGCTTATTATAGAGAACTGCAACATCTATGAAAAATTTAACGTTCCTATTAATATTGGCTGTAAGGTAATCAATATACAACAGAAGCAGCGTGAGTGCCAACACACGTCTCTACTGCAGGCCTGAAGATACGTCTACTTCCGTTAATGCATCTAAGAAAGCATCCTGCAACTTTACTGAACCGTAGGTTGTTGTTGTTGTACTCTTATGTCCGAAGGCTCCTTCTCCCAGCACTCCAGAGCAGTCGTGGTGACTCTCTGCAGTTTTTACCCCCTAGACGTACGGAAGAAATGATTCCTTGAAGCCTTAGGATTTTCTACCAACCGATCTATTCTTGCAGTCAGGTTGCGCCGTAGATTTCTTTTCCCCATAATTCTACCTAGCCATCTAACCTTGAGCATCACAAAAGCTTCCCTTCTCTTATCACGTGAATAGTTTATCGTCCATGTTTCACATCCTTTCAAGGCTACACTCGAGGCAAATGCCTTCAGACAGGACATCGTAACAATTAAAGTGATAGTCGATGTCAACAAATTTCTCTGTATGCGGAGGTGCTTTTCTTGTTAATGCTAGTCTGCAGTTTGTTTTAACTCTAACTCGACTATCATCAGTTATTTTGCTACCCAAACAGCAAATGTCACCAACAACATTTAGTGTCTGTTTTTCCAGTCTAATTCCTTGAGCAACACTGAATTTAAATCGATTGCATTCCATCACTCGTTTTACTTATTTTGATATTTATCTTATAACCTCTTTTCACAAAACTGTTCGTTCTGTTCAACTGTTCGTCCAACCCTCTTGCCGTCAGAATTACAATACTATTGGCAAACCTGAAGGTTTCATTTCCTATCGCTGAACTATTCCATTTCCAGATTTCTCCCAGATTTCCTTTACTGCTCTCTGAATGTACAGACCGAATAACATCGAGGATAGAGTACAATCCTATCTCACACTCTTCTCAACTAATGCTACCGTTTCACGTTTTTTATTGTCAAAAAATTTCTCTAAATGTGCAGATGTTATAGCTTACAAGGGAACCTCTCCATCGCACCCCCCTCAGATTTAGTTATAAGTTGGCACAGTGGATAGGCCTTGATAAACTGAACACAGATCAATTGAGAAAACAGGAAGAAGTTGTGTGGAACTGTGAAAAAATAAGAAAAATATACAAACTGAGTAGTTCATGGGCCACATAAGCAACATCATGGACAATGTGTGCTTAGAAGCGCCGTGGTCCCGTGGTAGCGTGAGCAGCTACTGAGCGAGAGATCCTTGGTTCAAGTCTTCCCTCGACTGAAAATTTTACTTTCTTTATTTTTGCATAGTTATTATCTGTCCGTTCGTTCATTAACATCTCCCTTCACTGTAATAAGCTTAGTGTCTGTGTTTTGCGACCGCACTGCAAAACCGTGCGATTAGTAGACGAAAGGACGTGCCTCTCCAATGGGAACAGAAAACATTTGATCGTAAGGTCATAGGTCAACCGATTCCTCCACAGGAAAACACATCTGATATATTCTATACGACACTGGTGACGGCATGTGCGTCACATGACAGGAATATGTTGTCGACCCATCTAACTTGTACACTTGGCGAATGGATAAAAAGATTCTTCTACCTTGCCCGATTTAGGTTTTCTTGTGGATGTGATAATCACTCCCAAAAAAGTGATGAAAACATAAGAATTTGTCACATAAACTGAAAATAAAAAATTGAAATTTACAATTGATGAAAGATTTGAACCTAGGACCTTTCGTTCCGCAGCTGCTCACGTTACCACGAGACCACGGCACTCCTGCGTTCCTACCGTCCTTATTGTTGCTTATCTTCCCTTGAACTACTCAGCTGGTATATTTTGCTTATTTTTTCACAGTTCTACACAACTTCTTCCTGTTTTCTCAATTGATCTGTGTTCAGTTTTTCAAGGCCTATCCACTGTGCCAACTTATAACTAAATCTGAGGGGGATGCGATGGGGAGGTTCCCTTGTTAGGTTTATCTTCCTTTAACGTATCTTGTAAGATTAGTGGTAGGGTCAGTATTGCCTAGCATTTTCCTACATTTCTGTGGAGCCCAAACAAATATTCCACCCGATCAGTTTCTACAAATTTCTGCTTTCTTCTGTAACTCATGTCAGTGGTATACTTTATACACTGGGGTGACAAAAGCCATGGGACAGAGATTTACACATATCGCGTACACAAGGTATAAAAGGGCAGTGCATTGGCGAGCTGTCATTTTTACTCAGGCGATTCATGTGAAAAGGTTCCCGACGTGGTTATAGCGGCACGACAGTTAACAGACTTTGAACGGGGAATGGTAGTGGGAGATTTCACTTCGGAAATCGTTAGGGAATTCAGTATTGAGAGATCCACATCGTCAAGAGTGTGTCGACAGCACCAAATTCCAGGCATTACCTCTCACCACGGACAACGCAGTGGCGTTTGCGTACAATTTTCAGTGCTGAGAGACAAGCAGACTGCGTGGAATCAATGTGGGAAGTACGACGAACTTATCCGTTACGACAGTGCGGCGAAATTTGGCGTTCATGGACTATGGCAGCAGGGAGTCGACGCGAGTGCTTTTCCTAACAGCACGACATCGTCTGGAGCGCCTCTCCTGGAGTCGCGACCGTATCGGTTGGATCGAATGGAAAATCATGGTCTGGTCAGATGAGTCCCGATTTCATTTGGTAAGAGTTGATGGTAGGGTTCTAGTGTGACACAGACCCCACAAAGGCATGGACCCTAGTTGCCAACAAGGCACTGTACAAACTGCTGGTGGCTCCATAATGTTTTGAGCTGTGTTAACACATAATGGAGTGGGTCCTGTGGTCCAGCTGAACAGATCACTGAGTGCAAATGGTTTGTTCGACTACTTGGAGACAATTTGCAGCCACTCACAGTTGTCGTGTTCCCAAACAACGACGGAACTTTTATGGATGACAATACGCCATGTCTAAATCTACATATATACTCCGCTAGCCACCAAGCGGTGTGTGGTGGAGGGCACAATTCGCGCCTAAGTCATATTCCCCCCCCCCCCCCCTCTGTTCCACTCGCGGAATGCGTGACGGAAAAACGACTGTCTGAACGCCTGTCTGTGTCACCGAACCACAGTTGATTTATATTATTTTGAAAAACATTGTGGAGAGTTTGAGCGAATAATTTGACCACCCTGATCGCACAATATGAATCCCATTGAACATTTATGGGACATAATCGGGAGGTCTGCTCGTGCACAAAATTCTGCACCTGCAACACTTTCGGAATTATTTAAGGGGTTGTAGAAAAATATCCGCTACCAGTCACAATAAAAGGTTGTTTATTCGTCAAACGACCGGTTTCAGGCTTCCGCCCATCTTCAGGTGTTTATACATTCGTTTACATGTTTGTACTGTTGGAAATGACTGTATAAATACAAAAAAAAAAATTGCTGGTGACTACACAAATACAAGTGGGACCATTTCGAGTGGTAAGGCAGCATTTGACGAAAATATATCTGTACGTACAAAAATATGAAGCACCATTGTTACAGTTATACTGTGATGATAGTTTTGCCACTTAGTTACACACTTATGGTCATTTTCACGTCCATATATCAGGTATAGCTCCATACTACACTATTATGATGTGCATTCGTGAAATACACTATGTTTACACACAAACATGTGGGCTGTGGTCAAAGGAGTTTCACTATAAGATACCGTGAGCATATGGATGCCTTCCGGCTAAATAATTTTGATAAATCCACCTTTCCAATGCACCTAAAAGACCATGGGCACTCAGCCACAGCCATTACAGAAAACCCACAAATACTATACACTGTGAACAAAGGAAAGAAAATGAATCTGCTTGAAGAACTAGAAATTTATATCCACAGCTCTAACTCAACAGACCTTGTTCTGAACGAATAAGTGGAACTTGCTAACAAATCCTATCTTCACATATTTCATGAAATATTCAAAAACAGAAAATAATTATCGTCTGATATAATAACAAAGTAATATTCTATAGAAATTCGATGTAGCAGTCATACAACAGTCCAAGGGTCATTATCATAATTTGTAAGAGTCGTATTATAAACACAAGCGGTAACTGGCATTCTATAATGTGTAATAGCTTTCAAAAATTTCATATGTGTAACATTATTGTACCTCCTAGATCTAATTTCTCTGACAACAGTGTGGCTCAAAACAGTTCTAGCTGTCATTTTTTTAATTCTTTAATTTGTAATAGCTTTGAGTAGTTTCATATATATAACAACATTCTACTTCGTAGATCTTCGTAGGTCTATGGATAAAATTCATTGAATTATTTAAGGCTATAAAGGTAGGTAGCGTGGCTCAGTATTTCTGCAGGGGACTTCCAACGACAAGTTGAGTCCACGCCACGTCGAGTTGCTGCACTGTGCCAGGCAAAAGAAGGTCCGACACGATATTAGGAGGTATCCCACAACTTTTGTCACCTCAGTGCAGGAGTAATCGTCTGTTTTGATAATTTTTACGATATTTCTGGAAATCCCTGGAGTGAAAACAGAGAGCGTTCTGAGAGTGACGTCAGTGCCGTGCCACCTCAGTACCGCACAGTGTGCTCTGCAAGAAAGCGGTGGAAGAGGGGAGCGGGGGGGGGGGGGGGGGGGAGCGGAGCGGCACCCGCCGGGAGCCCCGGCGACAAACAGCGAGACAATGGCGGCCGGCCGCGCGACATTATGCATGCGGCTGCGCTGCCCGCGGCCCCCGGCCCGCGGCCCTTGTCCTCCGCTCGCCCATTGAGCACTTCGGCGGTGACCGACCACCGTCCAGCGGCCGTTGGCGCACTGGCCCCTACCGCTGCCGCTGCCGGCTTCCTGCGTCACACACCACGCGCTCACTGCCACGCTCTACCCGCCGCAGCGCTGCCCGCCGCACAACGCCCCTAACGAGCCACCAATGTCTATACTGCGCAACATAATTAGATGACTATTTCTTTGAAACTCCGCAATTTTCTCTCATTGCAGATCAGAATTATGGGATCTGACTCTACAACTTTCCTCTGTAATGGTGCAAAAGCGTGGAGCCCTGCGACGTAACCCTCGGTGTCAGCGAGGCTTCAAACCGCAACCTCTCGACACATCCGAGGAAAAGGTCAGAGCTCAGAACATCGTCTGAGGTCCTATATATCAGGCTGAATCGTCCGCCATGTATTCTCCAACTCTGAAGACTCAGTAGTGGTAACCTTGCGGGTGGTTAACCAATTCAGGAAACTTTTTGCAGTATTTATTATACAGGGTGATTAAAAAAGAATACCACAACTTTAGGAATTTAAAACTCTGCAACGACATAAGGCAGAGCTAAGCACTATCTGTCGGCGAATTAAGGGAGCTATAAAGTTTCATTTAGTTGTACATTTGTTCGCTTGAGGCGCTGTTGACTAGGCGTCAGCGTCAGTTGATGCTAAGATGGCGACCGCTCAACAGAAAGCTTTTTGTGTTATTGAGTACGGCAAAAGTGAATCGACGACAGTTGTTCAGCGTGCATTTCGAACGAAGTATGGTATTAGACCTCCGGATAGGTGGTGTATTAAACGTTGGTATAAACAGTTTACAGAGAATGGGTGTTTGTGCAAAGAGAAAGGTTCTGGACGGCCGAGAACGAGTGATGAAAATGTAGCACGCATCCAGCAAGCATTTGTTCGCAGCCCAGGAAAATCGACTCGCAGAGCTAGCAGAGAGCTGCAAATTCCACAATCAACTGTATGGAGAGTCCTACGAAAAAGGTTAGTTATGAAACCTGAACGTCAACTACCCGAGGCGATGGATCGGCCGCCAGGCAGCCCGTGACAGAGCACTTCATCACTGGCCTCCAAGAAGCCCTGATCTTACCCCCTGCGATTTTTTCTTATGGGGGTATGTTAAGGATATGGTGTTTCGGTCACCTCTCCCAGCTACCATTGATGATTTGAAACGAGAAATAACAGCAGCTATCCAAACTGTTACGCCTGATATGCTACAGAGAGTGTGGAACGAGTTGGAGTATCGGGTTGATATTGCTCGTGTGTCTGGAGGGGGCCATATTGAACATCTCTGAACTTGTTTTTGAGTGAAAAAAAACCTTTTTAAATACTCTTTGTAATGATGTATAACAGAAGGTTATATTACGTTTCTTTCATTAAATACACATTTTTGAAGCTGTGGTATTCTTTTTAATCACCCTGTAAAATATTTCATATTGCATGTTTGAAGTGTTCTGAACAGTAATTAAAGTGTATAGAGATACTTATAATGCCCTTTCATGTATGAGAAGAACTGAAATGTAATATTACACGGCTATATAAATGCTGGCTCGGAACTTACGTGGTAGTTTGTACACATTAAATGTAATGAATTTACAACTCGCTACCAGTTTCTTCAAATGTGGGTGTTATGCAGTAACAACTTGTGCCTGATTATTAGTTTTTACCCATATACAGGCACTTGTGAAAGTCGTACTTATTTACTGTAAAGAAGACACGTCAAGTTGCAGACAGGCAAGATTAAGACACTCGTCCCTGTCTACAACTCCACGTGCCTTCTTCACGGTAAGTAGCATCTATCTATTCCTACATTTCCAGAATGAGATTTTCACTCTGCAGCGGAGTGTGTGCTCATATGAAACTTCCTGGCAGATTAAAACTTTGTGCCGCAGCGGGACTCGAACTCGGGACCTTTGCCTTTCGCGGGCAAGTGCTCTACAATCTGAGCTACCCAAACACGACTCATGCCCCGTCCTCACAGCTTTACACTGTAGCAAGTATAAGAATCACACATGGAGAATACACATTGGTAGTACTCCAAGCCGCAAATGAGCGTTTTTGTTTATTCAATTTTCTTAAAAAAATAAATGAGCTGACATTACAGGAGTTGAGCTGTTAAGAATGGAAACACATTAGGCGGACACACACTGAGTTACTCCATGAATAGCAAGGGATCTGTGTAAAATTCCTCTACCATCTATTATTCCTCCGTCTTTACAGCAAGAAGCTCATCCTTTCAAAGTATATGACAGCACACACACACACACACACACACACACACACACACACACACACACACACACACACATAGAAGCCGCTAGTCAGTACAGTGGAGCATCTGAGCCCTCTACGAGACAGCCTTCGCAAAGTTTATCTGAAGATGTAGAACAAACGTGAGCGATAATCTGTTACAACCACATACAGCAGTGGAGGCAAGCGACTGTAGGCACTGCTCTCCACGTGGCAGGGGCAGAGCGGGCAGATCTGCGCGCAGTGAGATGACCAGTATAAATATCCATGTGTATCTGATTTACATGGGACATATTATTTCAATGGTTTTCCTACATGAGACCGATTTTACTCAGGTGAGTGCCATTTTCAGACGGTGCTGACACATCCAGAACGTTTGAAAGCACATGGCTGTGAACAGTTCAGTTCTTCGTAGTCAGATATTTCGCTATTGTTCCAGGGTGCAAGGTGGGGAGTGGGGGGAGCAGTCCTTTCAACAAGTAGATTTAATAGCTTACAGGCAGCGTTCTGTTCTTGAATCTTTTGTTCATCTGTGACTAACTTTTGCAGACCAGAAACAGTGTACCACTGCAAGCAGATGGATCACTTTCTGTACCATCATGGACAGGTTAGAACAGGCCTGGAAAACCAGTAACCCCACCTCCAGGGGGAACAGATGGAGGGAGGTATGGAGGTAGGAGGGGAAGTAGGATAGTAGGTAAGACTGGTTCTAATCTGCTTAACCTGTATCCACACACTGAGGTGAACACACATACAGCTATCGCTACTGGCAAGATCTTTTGGAGTCAAATTTTGAAGAAGGTGTGTTACTACAATGGTTTTTCTCAATTTCCATTGTGTGTGTGCACTGCATTATGAAGCACTGTTTATGAGTGGTGCTTTCTTCACAACAATTTCAATGTCTGAATAGAGCTGTGGAGCATTTTCCGTCAGTTTTGGTAGGTATGTATTGGCCTTCCTACACCTCAGTGATAGTTTGCTGCCCTGTCTCTTGTTACTACGTATGTATGTATCTGTGTGTATAAGCTCTTCAGACGCTATTGTAGACCCGTTGGAGGCGCCTCTTCCTACACTTCAGTGATAGTTTGCTGTGGCATCCCTCCTTACCATGTATCTATGTGTAAGTACAAGTTCCTCAGAAGCTATACACTAGTAGATCGGTAGGAGACAATTCTCCCTGCAGCGGCTGTAGGACAGTTCCAGTCAGTTTCGAGTTGTACTGCGGACTACGGCACACAGCTAGGTGAACATACACACATGAGTGATCGAAAAGGGGAAGAAAATCCATTCAAGCATCCTCAGTCGAGCCCCATATGCCTAAAGGAGAACCTCTGGTTCATTTAATCTGGTGCAGTGGAATAGGTCGAAGTTGCCTCCTGCACTGTGAATTGATCAGCCACTTCAAAAAACAGGAACAGCTCCAGCACAGGCAGTAGTCTCTATGAGCTGCAAAATGCATCCTAAGTCCATCCTGCTGAGTCACCATGATTTACTGAAAAATATTCTGCCTACTCACATGAAATATGACCTCCTTCATGGTCCTCATATGTATGCTTACAGGTAATATACTTTTTAAATTCCTCTCTGTTCAACACTAACATCTCGTCAGTTGAACACTAAAAATAAAGATGCATCTTCCTCTCCAGTCTCGTTCTTGCCAGGTCACAAGCTGATTAGGGCCATCACTCTTAGGGCAATCCAATACATCCTTCCTCTCCAGCAGCTCAGGACAGACTAAGTCTTTTTCCTGACAATTCACAAGTGGTGGAGGGGAGGGGAAGGGAGGAGCCCTGTGTCCCACAAACTGATTAAAGAAGGAATATGAAAATTTCATTCTATAAATAAACAGTATATCCTCTGAATGTAATTCACACTGAGATCCTTCGATACCAACAGCTCAGCTTTTCCCACCAATTTCCAGAAGGTGAATAGGAGGGGGAGGAGAGGGGAGGAGAGAGGAAAGGACGGTTGGGAGGAGATGAAGGTTGAGAGATTTTGCAGGGTGGGTAAAGTGGCTAAGAATTCATCTGGGGAGGACGTGACAAAAAAAGGGTTCCAGGATTGGCATCCCTTTTTCCAGAGGGGTGGGGGAGGAGGAGGGGAGCAGGATTGGAGGTTTCTCAGAAGCATGGATCATCCCCAGGGCATCACAAACCAACCTCCAGGGGGTCATAAATCAATTAGTATGACAATAGGTTAAGGGAAAGAAGAAAGTGATAATTTGCTCCTGAATGTATCCTTGCTTCTGAATGTATGCTTAACCCTGAATGTATGCAACCTGCCCAAACAAACTGTGCTCATACCCCATTGCTCCAATACTGTAATGGACAGTTGTGGGGTACCAAAGTGACTATCGCCTGCAATACTGCCTGACAGCCAGGAGTAATGATCTGAGTTACCATTTCTTTTCATAACAAGACCATCTTTGGTTGCACCCTTAAAGCACAGTGGTATGTTGGTGATATTGTACACATTTTGTTGCCCTTCATGGCAAGCATATATGGCTAACGTTTCAGCAATATGATGCCAACCTGCACACTTCAGAATTTCTACTGTTTGTCTTCGAGCTTTACAGACCCCAGATTAACCAGGAAGGCCTCAGGATCCCTCCCCAATTGAGAACGCTTGTACCATTACGGGCAGGTCCCTCCAACCATTTCGGGATTTCAATGATTTAGCGCGTCAGTGGACGCTATTCGGCACTATATCCTACTGGAAGACATCCAACAACCCTTTTGCAGGTTGTGCACATAGTCTCCTCGGAAAATACACTTTAAGACAAAAGCACGACACACCACGAATGGGACCGAAATCGGTACCTGTAGTGTACATATAAAAACAAACAAATGATTTTAATTTGAGAAAATTTGGATGATTTATTCACGAGAAAGAGCTTCACAAACTGAGCTACTGACTAACGCATTGGGTCACTGGCCAATATGCAAGCAGTTATTCGGCTTGGCGTTCATTTCGTCCTTAGAAAGGCAGTTAGGTTGTTAAGCACGAACTGATAGGTATCTCTAGTACTCCTGGTACTGTGGCCCGTCATAGTAGTAACTTTTGTAGCGAAGCGTTGAATGAGTTTGACGAGCTTTCAAAGAAATTTATTGCAAATTAAATGGGCCCACCAAACTTCTCGTTGCTACTAGGGCATCCTTTGTCTTTAAAAGTTACGTGATGTATTTTATTTGAAGCGTCGTGTCTTTTCGGCGCGCGAAAACAATCCCTGCGAAAGAATTCAACTGCGCAAGATTTGTGTATGCAAATTAGATGAGAAAAAGACTCCATTATGTTGCCACTGAAATGGTATCGTATTACTGTGGAGGCTGAGACTTTGAGATAAGACGGTGTCACCTTTGAAAAATATGGAAGTCACAACTTGGAAAGGAAACTAATTCCTAGTTTGTAAAGCAACATGCTCCGAGAGCAATTAAAAGTATCAGCAATTTACTCTGCTTACAAGACACTCGAACGTCCCATCTTTGAATATTTCTCCAACGTGTAGGGCCCATAGCAGTCTAGATTAATGACCTTAGTGCTCCATTGTCCAGTTACTCTGCACTGCAGTGCAACTTTGCGTTTTTCATGTTAACAAAATGTTGCCAGAGATGAGAAAGTAATAAATGAAAAGAAATCGTAGCATCAATGCAGGATAGCACGCAAGACCTACACTTTAGTATCCAACTGCTTACTGACTGAGTCACAGAATCCAACACGACAATCGCTCTTGGGAAGGTTATTAAGTTTTTAAAAGACTCACGAATGAAATTGACAGTAACAGTCGTGGAGTAAGAAAAGGCAATACCTGCCAGAACTGCAATGAAAATGTGGCTTGGATACACAAGGAGCCGCTGCTTTACTGCTGCTTGGATGGCTGCCACGTGCAGGACAACGATACCCTGATGGCAGAGACATCTATCGACGATACCTTCGACAGTCCAGGATCCACAGGCTCTTTCGGGTAATGTGATGCTTCACAAGGAGCTTGAAACGTGATATGAGAGCGTAGCGTCCTCCAGTCACACGTGACGGCTGCATCTTTCAACATCAGACATACCAGGCATATTTAAAAGCTTGCTTTGACTCTTCTTTGGACACATTAACACCGGCTTGGATCATTTTGCTGTTTCACATAAGCGTGAAAGCACTTCGGCTCTGCGATGCAGTTTTTACTTTTAACACTATACAAACACTGCTGCGCTTGCTCTGCGTGTATTAAAATGCACGTTTGATTCTGTTGTCCACATGCTCGTCACGTGGTTCTGTCTGTAGTATACACTATACGAAATCGTGACGGAATAAGCCAATGACGTAAGTAGCAATCGTGACATTCATTTCTAATTCTTCGGAAGTTCAATAAATTGAAAAGCCCTCATTCCTCAAAGGAGAATGCTTTTCTTTGTATATAGAATTGGATATTTCAGAAAATACTTGTATTAATTTAATTAGAAAGCGACAACCTCCCATTGCTCAGTCATCAATACACTGCAGCTGATACACTTTAGGCTGTGTCTTCGATATTACGATGTCTTAAAGTCTTTAATCACCGATAAATTATTACCTGGAATTTAAAACAGAGCATGAAAAAACGACGTGTTTTTGATAAATCTTCAATGTGCTAGTGTCCTGAAACAGCAAAAGGCATACTTTCTGTGGTGTCACCGCCAGACACCACACTTGCTAGGTGGTAGCCTTTAAATCGGCCGCGGTCCGTTAGTATACGTCGGACCCGCGTGTCGCCACTGTCAGTGATTGCAGACCGAGCGCCGCCACACGGCAGGTCTAGAGAGACTTCCTAGCACTCGCCCCAGTTGTACAGCAGACTTTTACAGAGATGGATCACTGACAATACGCTCTCATTTGCCGAGACGATGGTTAGCATAGCCTTCAGCTACGTCATTTGCTACGACCTAGCAAGGCGCCACTACCAGTTTATATTGAGATTGTTATTAATGTATCAACAAGAGCGATGTTCTCCAATTATGGATTAAAGTTAAGTATTCAAGCAACTACGTTCTTTATTTATTAGACTCAACTCCTTTAATTGTTCCAGACCTCACGCCAGTCTGCGTGAGCGTAAACGCGTGCATTTCGGCCTCCTCTAGCAACACGGTGTTGGCTCTTCTGCCAACACAACACTTTCATTTCATGAGAGTTGTACGAAAATCACCAAATACGGAAAAACCTACCAACGGGTATTTCGTTTCCCGTCATTTTATTGTAACAACTCGTACAAGGAAGATTTCGAGGGATGCACATTGCGCTGGTGCTTTGGAACAGTCTGTAATACTGGGCTCCTAAGTTATCATCTAAGAGTCATCAAGTAAAGAGTTTCAGTAAGAATGATGTAAGACAGTACCGTGCTCCAAGGTACAGCTTGTTAGGAAGGAAAGCGATCACGCATCTAACTGGATACACACCTCTTCAAGTTGCAAATATTTGAGTTTTTAATCCTGCCTTTAAAGCTTGGGAATTCTTAACAACATGAAGCTCGTCCATTTACTCTTCCACGTTCGCTTTCACGTCTCGTTTGAGGATGGCTTAAGGTATTCATACATAGCGACATTCCGGCTTGGAATCAATCACTGAGAGTATATGTTTGTAATTGCAAATTTTAGATGCAGTAGTAATCAGTGTACTGTACATACATGATAGCATCTCTTTGTGTGAAATAAGTCGGAGGAAAATAGTCCTCCACTTGGATCTCCGGGTGGGGACTACTCAGAAGGATCTCGTCATCAAGAAAATACAGGCACAAAACATGAACACACAGAGTTTTAAAACTACAGAAAATTACTGTACGAAGAATAACTAAAAATATTCGTCATAAAGATAGTGGGGAATTTAACTATTTTAAGTTCATCATGTCAATACATTTTTTAACTTGTTAAGCACATTTAAAAAATTACAAAAACCGCACAAACAATTCTACCCACGATGATGAAGCAAGATCTTCGCTTATCTTAACATTTACTAAGAAAGAATCAGCTGAAAACTCAAAACAGCGCTTTCTAACAAGAACTTAAATTACACAACGTGCTTCCTGAGAAGGTTAAAGAGATTGTTAAAATGAACGTATTTAGAAAGGGTTAAAAAGCCTGTCAGGTCATAGGTTCTATGCAATGATGGATTACCTGGACAAATGATGTATGGGTTAGGTGAAAAACTTAACACAAATAACAACAAAACACTTTGTTCTGCTTCCTCCATCGCTATGAATCATAGACCTCGCACAACATTGCAGGCTTGTATGTCTCAGTGATACAGAGAGCCATACCGTATGTGCATCTGCAATGGAGGGGTGTCTGATGAGAGGCCAGACAAACGTGTGGTTCCTGAAGAGGCGTAGCTGTCTTTTCAGTAGTTACAGGAGCAACAGTCTGGAGGATTGACTTACATGGTCTTGTAACGTTAGCCAACATACCTCAGCTGTGCTCGTACTGTGAGCAACTGAAGACATGGTGAAACGACACCTGTTATTTGTTTGCCGAGGGAATGCAGCTCTAGTGTACTGCTTAATGACGATGGCATCCTCCTGGGCGAAATATTTGTATAGGGACTACTCAGGAGGCCGTCATCAGGAAAAACAAAACTGATATTCTACTGGAGTATTAGAGCCCATAATCGGTTAGCAGTTTCTGTCTTTCTTCTTCCTCTACACCCTTTACCCTTTACAGCGCCTTACCATGAAGATATTCCCTGATGCCTCAACACATCCCCTATTATCCCGTCAGTGTTCTCCACACATTCCTTTCCTCGCCCTCGACCTGCATAGCTGAGTGGTTAACGTGTTTACCTGCCATGCAGCATCACGGGATCGACTCCCGGCCGGTTTAGAGATTTTCTCCGTCCGTGGGCTGGGTGTTGTGTTGTCCTTTCATCATAACAGACACGGAAATCGCCGAATTTGACGTCACCTGAAATTAGACATGCACCCGGCGGGCGAACGTCCGTCATTTCATTTTTTTCCTTACCTCGCCGTTTCTACGGAGAACCTCCTCATTCCTTACCTTATCCGTCCACCTAATTTTCAACAGTCTTCTGCAGCACCACACCTCAGGTTCTTCGATTTTCTTCCGGTCCCGTTTTCCCACAGTCCATGTTTCACTACCATATAATGCTATTCTCCAAACGTATATTCTCCTAAATTTGTTCCTCAAATTAAGATCTATATTTCATACTAGCAGACTTCTCTTATTCAGAAATGTCCTTTTTGCCTGTGTTAGAGTGCTTTTTATATCCTCCTTGTTCCGTCCATCGTGGGTTGTTTTGCCGCCTAGGTACCAGAATTCCTTAATTTCATCTAATTCGTGTTGACCAATTTTGATGTTACGTTTCTCGCTATTCTCATTTCTGCTACTTCTCATTACCTTCATCTTTCTTCGATTTACTCTCAGTCCATATTCTATATTCATTGGATTGTTAATTCCATTCAATAGATCCTGTAATTCTTCTTCATTTTCACTGAGGTTTGCAATGTCATCAGTAAATTATCACTAATGTCCTTCCATCTTGAATTTTAATCCCACTCTTGAACCTTCCTTTTATTTCCGCCACTGCTTCTTCGATGCATAGATTACACAGGAGGGGCGAAGGCTACATCCCCGCCTTACACCTTTTTTAATGTGGGCACTTCGTTCTTGGTCTTCTATTCTTTCTATTCCCTCTTGGATTGTGTACATGTTCTATATTACCCGTCTCTGCCTATAACGTACGCCTGTTTTCCTCAGAATTTCGAATATCTTGCACCATTTGACATTTGGCACGCTTTCTCCAGGTCAACAATCCTTGATTTTTCTTGACTTCCTTCTATTATCAACCACAGCGTTGAAGATAGATATAATGGGAATTAGTAAAATGCGATGGCAGGACCAAGATTTCTGGTCAAGTTAGTCTGGGGTTATTAACACAAAATCAAACTAAAGTAATGAAGGAAGAATAACGAATGAGGAAACAGGAATGTGGGTAAACTAGTATGAACAGCATAGTGAGCGCACTATCATTGTCAAGATATACACGTAGTCCACGGCCACTACAATAGTATAAGTTGGTATGATCTGCTGATGATGAAGAAACTGAAAGATGTATCACAAGACAAAGGATATTATCTAACACACTGAAGGGAGGCAAAAATTTAATAGTCAGTGGTGGCTGGAATTCGGCAGTACTAGAAGACAGAGAAGGAAAAAATAGCAGGAGACTAGGAAGTGGGTAAATGAATGTAAGAGGAGGACGCCTGGTAGAACTGGGGATATAGATTAATCGTCACTGACTACCAATCGTAGTATTAGCACCTGCATTTCTTATTATCGGAATTATCACATTCTTCCTGAAATCTAAGGGTATTTCGCCTGTCTCGTATATCTTCCACGCCAGTTAAAAAAATTTCATCATGGCTGGCTCTCGCAAGGGTCTCAGTAATTCCGAAGGAATGTCATCTACTCCAAAGCGCCTTGTTTTCTCTTAGATCTTTCAACAACTTGTCCTCACAGAGTCACATCCCCCTTTTCGTCTTCACCGACTTCCTCTTCTCTTTCTGTCCTCTAGTTTGTTTCCCTTAAACAGGCGCCCTATATATCCCTTCCACTTTTCGGCTTTCCCTTATTTGCTTAGTACTGCGTTTCCACCTTAGATCCTAACGTTCTTTCACGATTCCCAAACCAAGTTTTGGGGATGACTTAATAATTCTGTGTAAAATGCTAACTGGTGGCTTCATCTTTCATTCCTTTCACGTGGTCTGCGATCGAATACCAATTTCCCTTCATAATTAAAAATCTCTTCATCATCTGTTGAGCTATTTGGTACATAAATTTGTACCATCGCGGGATGCGTTGGCGTCGTTGTGTTGCCGGACGACGAATTGAGCTCTTGGTATCAGTTGGCGATTCATTTTCAACCTTTCCTCTTGCCTCTGATTTCATCGGGAACGACCGTTGGTTAGTCGGTCACCGGTCTCAGTAGACGACGTGTATTGGGTCTTTCGACCGCTCCTGGGTTTTGTGTGTCCATGATTACTTGTAATTCGTCCCTATTGCTGCAAAGTGACTGGTTTTAGTATTGTTCAATTCCTTGTGGTGTTGTTTCTTCCATCTGTGAATGGGTCCAACTAATGAGAGTCCTACAGGGATAGACAGGGCTATTATTGCACCGATTTGTTAAACTCCTTTTTTAACTGTGTTTTAGAATTACGCCGTAGTCGCATGGGGAGACGGCTGTCATGTAGCGGACACTGAGGACTGTTAGTGAATTCCCTATAATGGTAAGGTGGAGGTGCAGTATTTGTGGCCGGCCAGGGTGGCCGAGCGGTTCTACGCGCTACGGTCTGGAACCGCGCGACCTCTACGGTCGCAGGTTCGAATCCTGCCTTGGGCATGGATGTGTGTGATGTCCTTAGGTTAGTTAGGTTTAAGTAGTTCTAAGTTCTGGGGGACTGATGACCTCAGAAGTTAAGTCCCATAGTGCTCAGAGCCATTTTGGAGTATTTGTATCTAGTGATATCTTTGAATGATCAGTCAATCTTAACGCTATCCGAGTACTGGATTTTTGGAGGTAACTGTTGTTAAAATGTTTGTCAGTAGTACTGGATTTGTGGAGGCAAATCTTATATAAATATCTATATCCAGATTCTGGAGACAAATAATAGGTTTGTTACAGTTATCTTTGATTATTTCTTGGGGTTAAGTGTTTTAATCTTACTTAAGTGTTTGTCATTTCTTTTTTTTTTTAAAAAAAAAAAAAGAAAAAAATCAGAAATTTAAGTGGTGAATTATTCTTGCTTTTCACGTGGTTACTGTCTAAGTTGATCTAACCATAATATCAGGTTGTCAGTTTTGCAGGCTGGGCTAGTTAGCCATACTGTGTGCTGACCCAGCTCCTGATCGTCCGACCGGCCAAAAAACTGTTCCTGTGTGCCTCAACAACCGGCCGAATAGACGACGGGAGAGGAAGCGGGCGCGGCTCTGGCCGGAGGCCGGTACAAGAGCAGGACGTGACTGGCACCGGTGTTCCGTACCCAACCGCGGTTAAGGGTCGTCGGTCACTTCTTACACTTACTGCGACGCTCTGTCCTGGGGATCTACTTGATTTTCCGTTCTTCGTTAAATTTGCCCTTGCCTTCCTTCCCCTCCCGTAAGAAAGCCTCAAAATTGTCCAAACAGGAAGGTTTCAAGCCATCAGACAGTTACTAAATTTCACTAACTTAAATTCTATTGCAAGTTTACTTCACCACAGATACACACACTGAAGAGCTAGAGAAATTGGTACACCTGTCTAATATCGTGCAGGGCCCCTCGAGCACGCAGAAGTGCCGCAACACGACGTGGTTGGACTCGACTAATGGCTGAAGTCGTGCTGTAGGAAATTGACACCATGAATCCGTCAAGGCTGTCCATAAATCCGTAAGAGTACGAGGGGGTGGAGATCTCTGCTAAAGAGCACGTTGCACGGCGTCCCGGATATGCTCAATATTGTTCATGTCTGGGGAGTCTGGTGGCTCACGGAAGACTTTAAACACAGAAGAGTGTTCCTGGAGCCACTATGTAGCGTTTCTGGTCGTGTGGGGCTTCGAATTTGTCACAGTCCGTCGGAATGCACAATGAACATGCATGGATGCTGGTGATCAGTTAGGATGCTTACGTACGTGTCTCCTGTCAGAGTCGTATCTAGACGTATCAGAGGTCCCATATCACTCCAACTGCACACACGCCACACCATTACAGAGCCTCCACCAGCTTGAAGAGTCCACTGTTGACATGCAGGGTCCATGGATTCATGAGGTTGTCTCCATAGCCGTACACGTCCATCCGCTCGATACAATTTGAAACGAGACTCGTCCGACCAGGCAACATGTTTTCAGTCAACAACAGTCCAATGTCGGTATTGAAGGGCCCTGGTGGGCGTAAAGTTTTGTGTCGAGCAGTCATCACGGATAAACAAGTGGGCCTTCGGATCCAAAAGCCCATATCGTTGATGTTCCGTTGAATGGTTCGCACACTCACACTTGTTGATGGCCTACCATTGAAATCTGCAGCAATTTGCTGAAGGGTTGCACTTATGTCACGTTGAACGATTCTCTTCAGTCGTCTTTGGTCCCGTTCTTGCAGGATCTTTTTCTGGCCGCAGCGATGCCGGAGATTCGATGTTTATACATATGTATTTGGAAGTGTTGCCAGCTTACCAAAAACATAAGCCCCTACAGGCCTGCTTGCTATCACTATTTTCACACCGCCGTGGCTTATTTGTTTTGATGCGGGACATTTACTCTCTTAAATTGTTTTGGAAGAATCGTAAAATATGTTGATCTATTTTTCTTGAAGCGTTTTATTTAATTTTTAAAGGGGTATTTATGGGCCTTCTGGAGCTCTGTATTGGTCTTGACCTTGTTGTAATATTTAAAAATTTAAAGGCTACTTGTAAACCTTCTGGCGCTTGGTAATTATTGGTTTTAATCTTATTGGAAATTTCTTAAGAGAGAATTTTAAAGTAAATTCTAAGCCTTCTGGTGCTCTGTGATTATTGATGTTCATCTTGTATTTTTTTCTTTTAAAAACAGAAGGATAAATTTCAAAGCAAATTTTTAAGCTCTTCCGGCGCTGTGTGATTATTGCTTGTTGTTAACAGACTTTTGATTTCATTCGGTTGTAAAGGAAAATCTTAAATATTGTCGTGAAGTGAATCTAGACGTTGTCAACTACAAGTAATGTTGAACTTGGAACTTGGCCCTTGCATGAATTCCTGCCGCCACAAATGAAAGAACATTTCAGTGCATTTCAAACACTGGAACACGTAGGGGTCGTGTGATGTGGAGCTCCATGTTCAACAATGGCCTTTGAACGGTGTGCCTAAAACAGTTGTGCCTGCACCAGCGTTGCACCCTGTAGTTAGATCTGCTACAGATCGCTGCCTATCCCGTATTACACAGTGGGGGATCTTTCGACCTCTTCGTTTTGTGATGAGATCCGGTCGTCCAATTTCATGCGGCCTAATCTTTATTTGATCATCCTTCAACCACTTTCCATAGGTGCTCACCACAGTAGTACGTCAGCAGGCGACCAGATTCGCCGTTTGAGAGATTCTCGTTTCCAGTCGCAGATCCACAACAACGTGCCCTCTGTAAAAGCCGCTCACATCAGCGGAGTTCCGCATTTATGACCCGTGTCTTCGGTATAATGACTGCCCATTCGTGTCTCTTCCGCTAACATTCTTTCCTTACTGCGTCACGTGCCCGCAACACCACCAGGAGGCAGTGAACCTCGGTGTGGGCAGTGATCATAACGTTTTGTCTCATCAGTGTATAATTTCCATGCAGCAATGAACAGGCTGATTTTGGCATATATGAAATAATATCGTCATAACTTCTGAACGGTTTGCGTTAGGACGCACAAGCTTGCAAGGCTGGCTGCGGGGCGTAATGGGAATTAGTATGCGCATTATGGTTTGGTTTAGCGACGAAGCGCACTTTCATTTGGAAAGTTCGTCAGTATGCAAAATCGGAGCATTTGGGCGACTGAGAATCCGCATTCCGCGATCGAGAAAATTCTTCAGCCTCAACGTCTGACTGTGTAGTGTCCAGTCACGGAATAATCGGTGCGATATTCCTTGGCGGTAGGGTGACTACCGAACGGTACGTAAAGGTTTTGGAAGATGATTTCATCCCCATTATCCAAAGTGATCCTGATTTCTACAAGATGTGGTTCACGCATGACGGAGCTCGATGCCATCGAAGCAGGAGAGTGTTTGATGTCCTGGAGGAGCACTGTGTGGACCGCATTCTGGCTCTTCTGGGGCTATATTAAAGACAAGGTGTACAGCAATAACCCCAAAAACATTTCTGAGCTGAAAACAGCCAATCAGCACTGTTCCGACACTTCAGCGGGTCATGCAGAATTTCGCTATTCGTCTGAGCCACATCATCGCCAATGATGGCAGGCATATCGAACATGTGCTAACCTAAATCCTGATATCTGTAGTGACGTTTTTATGTTGAATAAAGTGTGCATATGCCGTAGTTTGTAACTAATTTACGTTTCTTTCATATAGTTCAATAATTGTCACCCTGTAGGTTGGTTTTTCTTACCGTAGAGTCGGATGTTGCCCTCCGCATCGCCAATGGAGTTCTTGGAGATGCACTTGTAGCCACCGAGGTCGGACTTCTTGATCTTGCGGATGACCAGCTTCATCTGGACGCTGTACAAGGAGCTGTTGATCTCCGTCATGTTGTACTTGTCGTTAGCGATGATCATCTCCCCTGGAACAGGAAGCATGCAGCCCAATGTACAACTCGGATTCATACATGTATGTCGTGCTTCTGTGGATCGGTGACCTTTCGTGTCTCAACTCTTTTTACTGTACGTCATTCCCCAATCATGATGGAACTTACCGAAAACTTTGCGAGCGTCAATGAGGACTCCGTCTTCGAAAAGTATGCAACTTAAGATTGGAAGATACAGCCGGTTGTTTCGCTTGCGTTACCACGTTGTTAGAGGAGTGCTGCTACATTTGTTACTGGTAGATTTGATGAACGCGTAACTATTACGGAGATACATCAGGAATCCAAATGGGAAACCCTGGAGGAAAGTCAACGTTCCTTTAGAGGAACTCTACTGAGGAAATTTAGAGAAGCGGCACTTGAAGCTGACCTGAGAACTATTCTACTGCTGCCAACGCACGTTGCTAAGAAACTGATATGAGAGGTTAGGGTTCATACGGAGGCATACAGGCAGTCGTTTCCCCTCATTCTGTTTGCAAGTTGAACAGGAAACGAAATGACTAGGAGTGTTACGGGGTACCCTCCGCCACTCACCGTACGGTGGCTTGAGGAGTGTGTAAATGTAATATCACAGCGGGGGAGCACACTGCTATACGTCCATTTAGTATGAAATTCATACAGTCTATCGAGAGTAAAGAAATAAACTTCTTACTAGAATTGAGCCCCGATTTTGATGTATTTTAGTGAAAGATTTTCTCGTTTTTAGATTTAAATGTTTCGAAATAGAACTCAATAAACAACGTAACGCTAGATCTCGGATGAAACCTAAAGACTAAAATTTGCTGGTAGATTTCTAATAAAACAGCACATATTTTAAAGAGTGTTTTGCGATGTAGGCTTCTATAAGATTAGCTCACGAATCAGAGAGGGCATTAAAAGCGACTAATTGAGAAAAAAAGGCAATATTGGTATATCTTGGATATCAGACCGACATAATTCTTGGAATGCTCCTCGTCTTAAAAAAAAGGTCTTGAACAAAAGAGTGTAGCTTCATCCGATCCATATGTATAACAAAACGGATTTTACTCAGTAGCGCCTTGCTTTCGAATATGACGAACCAGGTATTCAGCATAAGCGAACATTCCTTCAAAAATGTCTTCCAAAGTTTGGTAGTAGTGTAAAACGAAAACTAATGTGTAGGAAGGATTGAAAATAAAGAGAAACCAACAACAGAGATAAAATAGAAAAAGCAGTGGCAACTATTTGTTACGATTATGTAAATCAAAATACAAAAATAATGATGTTCTGAAAGCTGCACAAATGAGGCATTCGACGTAACAAGTGACAAAATGCGGTGGGACAGGATGGTCTTTCAATAGAAGTCATCCTTTATTATTCTTATTTTTGTATCGCGCGACAGCTTCAGCCCTACCTATTTCTTTGTTGTTGTTTGCTACTTCTCCAGAACCCCTCCATCTTATCCCCACGTTGACTTTTCCTTTCTTATGTCCATGCTGTTTTTTTTTTATTTCTCCTGCCTTGAAAGTCTTCTAAACTCAGTATTTTATTCTTAGAAAGGTTTCTTTCCGTTATTCCGACTATCTGATGTTTCTCTCTATTTTTATATCGGTATAGAACCCGTTACATTTGTGCTAATCCTCCTTGTATGTGTCTCTACTGCACCGAAGTGACAAAGGCATGAGATATCTGCTAGCGTCGTACCGGACCTCGTTTTGCCCTGCATAGTACAGCAACTCGACGTGGCATGGACTCAAAAAGTCGTAGGATGTCCCCTGTAGAAATATTGAGCCAAGCTGCCTGTACAGCCCTCCATAACGGTGGAAGTGTTGCCGGTGCAGGATTTTGTCACATACCGACATCTCGACTATGTCCCATAAATGTTCAATTGGATTCATGTTGTCGCCTCACTGTTCTAACGCATAATAATTTGTGCAATTATTTCACGCAGTGTTGCTTGTCTGTTAGCACTGACATCTATACGCATACGCCGCTGCTCTCGGTCTTTAAGAAGAGGCTGTAGGCGACAGAATTGTCCGTGATGAGAGGCAATAACGAATTCTCTAACATTTTCCGAAATGGATATGTCCCATGCGTCTAGCTCCAACTACTATTCCGCATTCGAAGCCTGTTAAAGCCTATCGTGCGGCCATAATCACGTCGGAAACTTTTTCACGTGAATCATCCGAGTACAAACTACAGCTCCGCCAGTGCACTGCCCTTTTATACAAACGCGATGCCAGCGCCACCTGTATATACGCATATCGCTATCCCACGACCATTTTCACCTCAGTGTATATCCCCCTGATAGCTCATTGTTAAGTATTCCCACGCAAATAAATATTCTGGTATTACCTCTATGGTATAGTGTTTTAGTTTCGTTTTTCTAAATACGCTTTTATTGTTGTAAATATGTTTTCTCGGACCATATCCTCTTTTCACTTTATAACTCTTGCAGGAACTGAAAATATTTCTTCAGTGTAGTTCGGCGAAAAAATTTAAGTTTACTAACTTACTCTATTTCACATGTTTGCGTTTTTGTACGTAGTCTGGTGCATTCACTGTTATTCATTTGTCATGAACTTTGCTTTTTCAGCTCAAATTCTGAAATCAGTACAATTCGCCGTCGTATTTTGTGAAGTATTCCAAAATCGTATTTAAAAGCCACGCAGTTTACCTTGATTCCATTTCTTTTCCTTCCCCAAATTTCCGATACAAATTTGCAGTTTTTCAAAAAAAAAAAAAATAGCTCTGAGCACTATGGCACTAGAACTTAGAACTACTTAAACCTAACCAACCTAAGCACATCACACACGTCCATGTCCCAGGAAGGATTCGAACCTGCGACCGTAGCGGGCTCGCGGTTCCAGACTGAAGCACCTAGAACCCCTCGGCCACACTGGCCGGCTTAGTTATTCAGTTCCAAGTTAAAGACTCTTAATTTTTTCCTAAAACGCAGTTAGACAGAAAAGGTGACAACCCGTCCGCTTTTCTAACGCAATTTCTGTTTTTAAATGTAATAATATAATTCTCCCATTAATCGAACTCGAGCTATCGTTTTTGTTAAAGTTTCATGAATTTCGTTTGCTAATTTCGATTTATCACCATACACTCTAATGATTTCCACTTTTGTTCCTCCGTTTACAGAACCAAAAACTCTCTTGAAATCAATAAGTGACACTATTACAGGTTTGCAAGTTGACCTTCTCTGGGGAACTACAGATTGTAAGTTAAAAAGTCTGTTCCGTGGAGGACATCCCCTTTCGAAAACCGCCCTGAAATTCACCCAGTCGTTTGTCTAAAGTTTCTTCTTGATAATATTTTGTATGGCACTGGCATATGTGACATTTATTATTAATTTATTAATGAAATTATTGCATCTGGCAGGCCCTCTCTTACGTACCACACAGTCCTAGTACTCTCCCCCCCTCTCCCCTCCCCCCTCCCCATTCTGTTTCTTTAAATAATGGAACCTCCGCGTTCTTTTTCAGCGTACTTCTTCCTACATCTCAGTGTTTATGACATTATCTCTTCTGAACTGTGTGTCCTACAACAATACCACTTCGCAATTACATTCAGTGGTATATGTGGATACTTTCCGCAAAATGTGATACGAATAGATTAGTAATAAAGAACTAATAAATTAAAACTTTGTTCAGTAATGAGAAAATTATTATCCCACATTGTATGCAAGCTGTATCTGACTGGAGAAATACCGTCAGACTTCAAAAAGAATGTAATAATTACTATTCTAAAGACGGCACCTGCCAACAGGTATGAGTACTACCGAACCATCTGTTGAACAAGTCAAATACTGACATCAGTTATTTACAGAAGAATGCTGAAATTGGTAGAACCGGCCTTCGGGAAGATCAGCTTGGGTACCTTAGAAAAGAGCGGAAACAGGAAATGCAATAGCCACCTTTACGTCTTATCTTACAAGACATACTGAAGAAAGACAAATCACGTTTACACTATCTATAGATTTAGAGGAAAGTTTTCACAAGGTTGACTGTTATAGCTAACTTTTGTGTTAGCAGAAGAGCCAACACCGTATTACGAGGGGAGGCCGAAATGCATACGTTTTAGCTCACGCAGGCTGGCGTGAGGAGGGAAGAACTATACTGACGTGATGTCTGGAACATGACAAGGAATGAGAATTGAGAAAGCGGACGTAATTAGTTTCATACTTAACTTTAATCCATTAATGATGAACGTCGCTCTTGACGGTACATGATTCGCAATATTATCTGTTCAGAAGACATTCTTGAAATAATGATAGTGACTGAATATGGCACCTTGACAGGTCGTAGCAAATCACGTAGCTGAAGACTATGCTAAACTGTCGTCTCTGCAAATGAGAGCGTATGTAGACAGTGAACCATCCCTAGCAAAGTCGGCTGTACAACTGGGGCGAGTGCTAGGAAGTCTCTAGACGAGACCTGCCGTTTGGCGGTGTTCGGTCTGCAATCACCGATAGTGGCGACACGCGGGTCCGACGTATACTAACGGACCGCGGCCGATTTAAAGGCTACCACCTAGCAAGTGTGGTGTCTGGCGGTGACACCACACTAACTGTTATACAGTCCCTGAGATGTTGAACTCAGTAGGGGTAAAATATGGAGAGCGAAAAGTTATAAAAATTTGTACAGAAACTAAACCGTAGTTATAAGAGTCGACACAGTGAAAGGGAAACAGTAGTTGAGAAGGGGCTGACAAGGAGAGGTCCCCAGAGGTCGGATCGAATTTTTGAAACCATCTACACAATGTGATCAAAAGTATCAGGACACTCCCAAAACATACGTTTTCAAATTAGGTGCATTGTGCTGCCACCCACTGCCAGGTACTCCATGTTAGCGACCTCAGTAATCATTAGACATCGTGAGAGAGCAGAAAAGGGCGCTCCGCGGAACTCACGGACTTCGAACGTGGTCAAGTGATTGGGTGTCACTTGTGTCATACGTCTGTACGCGAGATTTCCACACTCCTAAACTTCCCTAGGTCCACTGTTTCCGATGTGATGGTGCAGTGGAAACGTGAAGGGACTCGTACAGCACAAAAGCGTACAGGCCGACCTTGTCTGTTGACTAACAGAGACCGCCTACAGTTGAAGAGGGTCGTAATGTGTAATAGGCATATATCTATCCCGACCATTACAGAGGAATTCCAAACTGAATCAGGAGCCACTACAAGTACTGTGACAGTTAGGCGAAAGGTGATAAAAATTGGGTTTCATGGTGGAGCGGCTGCTCATAAGCCACACATCACGCCGGTAACTTCCAAACGACGCCTCACTTGGTGTAAGGAGCGTAACCATTGGACGATTGAACAGTGGAAAAACGATGTGTGGAGTGACGAATCACGGTAGACAATGTGACGATCCGATGGCAGCGTGTGTATGGCGAATGCCCGGTGAACGTCATCTGTCAGCGTGAGTAGTGGCAACAGTAAAATTCGGAGGCTGTGGTGTTACGATGTGGTCGTGTTTTTCATCGAAGTGGCTTGCACTCCTTGTTGTTTTGCGTTGTACTATCACAGCGCAGGCCTACATTCAAGTTTAAGCACCTTCTTCCTTCCCACTGTAGAAGAACCATTCGGGGATGGCGATTGCATCTTTCAACACGATCGAGCACCTGTTCATAGTGCACGGGATGTGGTGGAGTGGTTACACGACAATACCATCCCTGTAATGGGCTGGACTGCACACACTCCTGATCTGAATCCTACAGCACACCTCTGGAATGTTTTGAAACGCCGACTTCGTGCCAGGCCTCACCGACCGACATCGAGTTCTCTCATCAGTGCAGCTCTCCGCGAAGAATGGGCTGCCATTCCCCAAGAGACCTTCCAGCACCTGATTGAACGTATGTCTGCGAGAGTGGAAACTATCATCAAGGCTAAGGGTGGGCCAACACCATATTGAATTCCAGCATTACCCATGGAGGACGCCACGAACTTGTAAGTCGTTTTCAGCCAGGTGTCCAGTTACTTTTGATCACATAGTGTATATGGTGATGTAGGTTATCACCTCCTGCAGCTATTCATTGCCGTGAGCCCTCGTTTGCCAGTAATCAACGAAAATGAATTCGGAATTTCGTGCAATATTTTAGACCATTAACAATGCTAACAGTACACTGAACGTTGTTGTGGCATAGTTCCTGACATGCAGAAGGTTTTAGGTATGAATCTCATTAGGTGGAATAGTTTTTATTTCTAACTCTTTATCGAAATGATTTTGATCATAATTTTCATTCAAGTTATTGGTTCAGATGCATTTTTTTTTAAATTTCTAACCGTCTGTCATTTCAACCATCATACCACCAAAACCATTTGCATATTTTTTCTTCCAATTAAACTTTGTTCAATCATTGTGCATGTGATTTAACTATTTTTTGTGTTAACTTCAACTCAATTTCTACCGTTCTATTATTTTATATTTTATTCCATGTTCCTGCATTCATAATTTCTCTTCCCCATGTTGCTTGAATTTCGTTTCATTTCCGATCCCTTATTTCGCTTAAATCACTATCTACTTTATTTTGTCCGTAGTGCAACAGGAATTTGTGGCTTAAATGTTCTAATAAAGATTACCATACACAAAAAAGTTACATCTAATAGCGAAAAATACATTTTTGACACCTCTGCACTGTCAATATACTCTGAGGTGACAAAAGTCGTGGGATAGCGATATGCACATAAGCAGATGGCGCTAGTATCGCACACAAAAGGTATAAAAGGACAATGAATTGGCGGAGCTGTTGTTTGTAGTCATGTGATTGTGCCAGCATGACGGGAATTAACAGGCTTTGAACTCGGAATGGTAGTTGGAGCTAGAGACACATGGGACATTTCGGGAATATTTAGGTAGCTCAGTATTCCGGAGCCACAGTGGCAAGAGTGTGTTGACAATACCAAACTTCAGGCATTACCTCTCAGCACGGAGCACGCAGTGACCGACGGACTTCATTTAACGACCCATAGCAGCGGTGTCTGCGTAGAGTTGTCAGTGCTAACAGACAAGCAACACTGCGTGAAATGACCGCAGAAATCAGTGTAGGAATTAAGACGAACACATCCGTTAGAACTGTTGCGAAAGCTGGCGTTAATAAGCTATGGCAGCAAACGGTCGACGCGAGTGCCTTTGCAAACAGATAGACATCGCCTGCACCGCCTGTCCGTGGCACGTGACCATATCGGTTGAACTCAAGACGACCGGAAAACTGGGGCCTTGTCAGATGAAATCCAATTTCAGTTTGATACGAGCTTTTGGTAGTGTTTTACTGTGGGCTGACCCCACAAAACTATGGAAGAGAGGTGTGGACTAGACACTGTACAATCTGTGGTTGCTCCATAACGGTACGGGCTGTATTTTCATGGGATGAACTGGGCCATCTGATCCAGTTGAACCGACCACTGACTTGGAGACCATTTGCAGCCATTCATGGACTTTATGATCCCAAACAACGGTGGAATTTTCACGGATGACAATGCACCATCTCACCGGACCACGATTGTTCACGATTGAAGAACATTTTGGACAGTTCGAGTGATTGATTTGGCTAACCAGATTGCCCGACATGGATCCCATCGAATATTTGTGGGACATAGTCGAGATGTCTGTTCGTGCAAAAAAATCTTCCATCACCAACAGCTTCGCAGATATCAACGGCTGTAGAGGCAACATGCCCCAATATTTCTGAATGATTCGTTGAATCCTTGCCACGTGGAGTTGCAGAGTTGCTACAGTACGCCCAGCAGTAGGAAGCCCGAGACGATATTAGGAGGTACCTCATGATTTTTGTCACCGCAGTGTAAATAGATTATTTTGTGTTTTGTTTTTTAACAGATACATAGGTATTTTGAAACTTTTAAATGTTATGACAGACAAATACAAATAATTAAAATTGTTTGTGCAAGTATTCCAATTCTTTTTCAAGACAAAATGAGATCAAATTAAATAGTTAATACTATGACAATATTTACATGAAAAAGAATTAGAAATTTAAAGTTACATATAAACCATTTAACTGAATAAAAGTAATTATCAGAATCATTTCGATAAAGATTTAAAAGTAAAAAAATTTGTTGTACCTGACGAGATCGGAACCCACAATCTTCAGCATGTCAGATACGGACTTTAGTACGCTGCTACAACAGCACTCTGTGTGCTGTTTTCTTTGTTATGTCTCTAGAATATTACACTAAATTCTGAATTTTTTTTTTATTACTCGCAAACAAGGGCTCACGGGGTGAATGGCTGCAGGGTGTGATACCTGGTAAATTAACCTAAATCACTGCAAAGATTATTTCAAAAACTCGATCCCAAACTGAGAGCTCTGCTTGTTACACAGGGTTGTAGTCTACCCCCCATGTTCCTCAGTCTCTACACTGAGCAACCTATGAAAGAAAGCACCAACAGATCTGGAGAGGGAATTAAGGTTCAGGTAGAACAAATAAAAATTTTGAGGTTGCCTGATGACGATGTAATTCTATCAGAGACGGCAAGGAACTTATAAGAGCAGCTGGACGAAATGGATAGTATCTTGAAAAGAAGTTACAAGATGAATATCAACAAAAGTAAAACAAGGGTAATGGAATGTGATACAATTAAATAATGCTGATGCTGACAGAAGAAGATTAGAAAATACGACACTAAAACTGGTTTATAACTTTTGCTATTTTGGCAGCAAAATAACTGTTATAGCCAAAGTAGAAAGTACATACAGGGTGATTCCAAAAGAATACCACAACTTTAAAAATGTGTATTTAATGAAAGAAACGTAATATAACCTTCTGTTATACATCATTACAAAGAGTATTTAAAAAGGTTTTTTTTCACTCAAAAACAAGTTCAGAGATGTTCAATATGGCCCCCTCCAGACACTCGAGCAATATCAACCCGATACTCCAACTCGTTCCACACTCTCTGTAGCATATCAGGCGTAACAGTTTGAATAGCTGCTGTTATTTCTCATTTCAAATCATCAATGGTGGCTGGGAGAGGTGGCCGAAACACCATATCCTTAACATACCCCCATAAGAAAAAATCGCAGGGAGTAAGATCAGGGCTTCTTGGAGGCCAGTGATGAAGTGCTCTGTCACGGGCTGCCTGGCGGCCGATCCATCGCCTCGGGTAGTTGACGTTCACGTAGTTACGGACAGATAAGTGCCAATGTGGTGGCGCTCCATCCTGCTGAAATACGAATTGTTGTGCTTCTTGTTCGAGCTGAGGGAACAGCCAATTCTCTAACATCTCCAGATACTGTAGTCCAGTTTCAGTAACACCTTCGAAGAAAAAGGGACCAAAAACTTTATTGGCTGAAATGGCACAGAAAATGCTTGCTGGATGCGTGCTACATTTTCATCACTCGTTCTCGGCCGTCCAGAACTTTTCCCTTTGCACAAACACCCATTCTCTGTAAACTTTTTATATCAACGTTTAATACACCACCTATCAGGAGGTTTAACACCATACTTCGTTCGAAAAGCACGCTGAACAACTGTCGTCGATTCACTTCAGCCGTACTCAATAACGCAAAAAGCTTTCTGTTGAGAGGTCGCCATCTTAGCATCAACTGACGCTGACGCCTAGTCAACAGCGCCTCAAGCGAACAAATGTACAACTAAATGAAACTTTATAGCTCCCTTAATTCGCCGACAGATAGTGCTTAGCTCTGCCTTTTGTCGTTGCAGAGTTTTAAATTCCTAAAGTTGTGGTATTCTTTTTGAATCACCCTGTATAATTTGTACTGGCAACAAAAATAAAAACATTTATCAAAAGCGAAATTTCGTACTACCCAATACGAATCTGAAAGTTGAGAAGTCCTTTCTGAAGGTATTTGCGAGGAACTCGGAAGTGAAACCTGAAGGATAAGGATTCCAGGCAAGAGGAGAATAGAAGCTTCCGAAATCTATTGCTACAGAAGAACGTTGAAAATTACATGGGTAGGTCGGACAAGGAACGAGGATGCACTGAAAAGAATTGGAATGAAATGAAATTTTATCCATAACTTGACCAAAAGCAGGGATCGGTTGACAGAGCACATCCTGAGGCGTCCAGTCTGGTATTGGCAGGAAACACTCATTGGACGAATAGAAAATTTAAAATGCTGTCTAATGTAGTTACATAGACGTACAATCTTACGTTGTAGGTTTAACGTAATAATTCAAGTATTAAAGTTAGAAACTATGTATATATGTGAGAAAAAATACCTTCTGGCGCCGAAATTAGCCAGATTATATTCACCCAGTATTTGAGAACGAAGGCACGTAACGACTTCCAACTAACTTTACACATAATTTCAGACTTTTGATAGGCATTTTCTAGCTAACACAGAAACAAAATAATGAAAATAGGATAGTTTAAGGCTAAGCAAATTTTCGTTGTATTTGCAATAAAACGTCGGCATCGGGCATATCGTTTTCATTTATTATGTCTTTACTATTAACTCTGTTCGCAACACATTTTGCAGACAGCATCCACATACATCACCGATGTACCTGCAAAAGTATATTATTGCAAGACACAGAGCTCAGGAGATATGCTATAATATACATTGAGATGTGTGTGCTTTTCTTAAAACAAAGTATAGGGTACCCAGACTATACTCATTCAGTGTTTGATAACGACAGCATTTTGCGACTTTCGACAATCATTAAAAATAATTTGAAACATTTTAGATTCGTAAAAGAACTGGGCGTAAGGTGTGATTGGTAGCAGCTATTATTGGCAATGCAGTTCGCAAAAAGTTTATATATTAAAAAAATGTTGTTTTCCTGGACGTATATTAGCAGAACGTTTTATGTAGCCTGTAATACCAACGTTCATGTTTAATTTTGACCAGTGAAAGGGAAAAGATCTTTTATTACCTTTTTGTAAAATATGCAAGTGAATAAAGTCTTTCAAGATTACGTTGTATTGCATAACATGCCAGTTATTTATTGTCTATGTACTGCCGGAATAGCAATGTAATTTGTGATTGTTTTCGATACCTGTACTGTCATATTAGGCAACTACGTAAGGAAAATGCGGAAGTTGCTTCATTGTGATATCATCTAAGACAAAAAGCAGTAAAATCCGCAGGTATACTAAAGGTTTTAACAGAAATATGGGCCTTTTTTTCTGCAATTCTGTAAATGTTCAGCCACAATTTCCTAAACTGCAGTCAAGGGTGTGGTATAGCTCCCACAATACACATTTCTCGCATGTTGACATCGCATTGAACGTCCTGTGCATAGCAGCTTAAACCCTGATGAGGAAATTAAAATTTCGAAACGTACATTGGCGCAGTAAAAACGCAGATGAAAGGCAATATACGGATTTTATTGATAAGTTGACCATAACTAATGTTACATTTTCAGATTAATTCAAAACCAATAAGTGACAGAAAATCAAACCCATATTCATTCAAAGGAACTTAGCGGCATCATAAGATGAACTTTTGTAGGGTGAAACAACGTGATCATTGTATTAAATAATAAAAAAGGAACGAAATTAAATTATTCTACGAAATTCAAAATTTGTTTTACGAAACTTTGTGTGGTGTAAATCGTTTAATTATTGTCATGTGATAGCGCCATATATATATATATATATATATATATATATATATATATATATATATATATATATATACGTAAAGTTAGGTCTTAATCTAATGGAATACCTCGTATAACCGAAACAGAATCGTTTTTTCACTGATTAATCCGAAAAATATTCTTGTGGAATGTTCCAGCATTTTTCAATGCATATATAATTTTTTCTCATTCAGTTCCTTTCTCTGGGAGTGCGGGCACAGTATGCCATATGTTTCAGTGTTTCACGTATGTACAAATATAATTCTTGCATCAACTATTATATTTTGTGACGAAATGAACATCAGCACTTTTGCAATTCTTTGCATGTTATACGGCGCTAGCTACTTCTCATACCATGTTTGGCATGATTGTATTCGATATACACGAGTATATATATATATACATATATATATATATATATATATATATATATATATATATATATATATATATATACACACATTGTATATCGAAAACAATCATGTGAAACATGGTGTGATAAGTAGCTGGCACCATATAGCATGCAAAGAATACACGAGTATATATATATATATCGAAAACAGTCATGCCGAATATATATATATATATATATATATATATATATATATATATATATATATATATATATATCTCGAAAACAGTCATGCCGAATAACTGCGATTAAATACGTTCCCAACTTTGAAATTTATGCAAACTGCGCTCTAAAGCATTTCTTGGGTCTAAACTTTACGTAGAAAAGACTATTTCATTTCAGGGCAATTTTATGAATACATACGTTCATGTACTCAGAATCAAATACAAAAAAAAATAGCTTACAAATACTATTAGGATCCTGTATCCTCAGACGACACATCATTTAGTAATTTATTAGGAGGACTGCAAAGTAAAGTCGGTTTTTTGTATTAAATTAAAACATAAATTGTTAGACAGATTTTATTTTTAATCAACGATGTAATCACTCTCGTTATCAACAACTTTTAGAGATATAGAGTGCATATTTTCAGTGCTGAAATAAAAATTAATTGCTTTTTGAGCAAAATATCTGGAAACGGTATTTTGGACGTCATACATATTTTCACTTTTTTTGCCACTTACAAAATGTTGTAGCGATGAGAATAACTGTTGCGTTAGTATCCTCGTGAAACTCAAAAAGTATACAGTCTCGGATATGTGCCTTTTCTAGTATTTAGCCGGCCGGAGTTCCCGAGCGGTTCTAGGCGCTACAGTCTGGAACGGCGCGACCTGCCTCGGGCATGGATGTATGTGATGTCCTTAGGTTAGTCAGTTTTTAGTTGTTCTAAGTTCTAGGGGACTGATGACCCCAGCAGTTAAGTCCCATAGTGCTCAGAGCCATTTGAACCATTCTTCTAGGATTTAGCTGGCCATTTCACGACAAAATGCGAAAAAATTTCAGATTTAATTACTTACGAAGTAAACAGGACATTCTAAACTTAAATTGTCTTTGGCACGACTTTGAAATACACAATGAGATGATAAATGACATAAGAATATCGACGTGCTCGGAGACAGCGTTAATTTCCAGCCCCCTAATACTACTTCTTTTGGCATTATTAAGCGTTTTCTTCAGCTTGGTTGCATATTGAGTATCGATAGTCATACGGAAACCGCTGTAAGCAGCAATAAAAATAGAATGATACGAAACTTCCTGGCAGAGGCTCGAACTCGGGACCTTTGCATTTTGCAATGAAGTGCTCTACCGACTAAGCAACCCAAGCACGACTCAGAACCCCTGACGACAGCCCTACATCCGGCAATATTTCGTCTTCTACCTTCCCCACTTCACAGAAGTTCTCCTATGAAACAAGCAAGACTGTTCACAATGTTTATCTTTGTTGTTCGCGATGTACACGCGCTGGGCGCTATGTTAGGATCAGCACCAATTGGTCGATAGCGTTCTTGACGAACAGACTGACTCAAGTGTGTCTTTCGATATAAAAGTGATTTAATTGCACCCATCTAGAGATTACGTTCGTAGCAAACAACATGACATCGCCTCAGCGCCTATCCTGAGCTCGTAACCATCGGGTGGACCCTAGACGACTGGTAAAACGAGCTGGCCTGGTCAGCCGATTTCCCATGTCAGTTGATGAGAGCTTATGGTAGGGTTCGAGGTGGCGCAGAGTTCACGAAGCCGCAGACACGAGCTGTCCATATGGCACTGTGCAAACTGGTGGTGAATCCATAATAGTGAGGGCAGTGTTTACGTGGAATGGACTGGGCCCCCTAGTCGAAGTAAACCTATCATTTACTCGAAATGGTTGTGATCGGCTACTTCGAGAGCATGCGCAGCCAGTCCTGGATTTCACCTCGATCGAATTTTTATGGATGACAGCGCAGCACGTCACCGGTGCACAGTTGTTCGCGGATGGTTTGAAGAACATTCTGTACAACTCTAGCTAATGAGTTGGCCACCCCAATCGCCCGACGTGAATCTCATCGAACATTTACGTGGCATAATCGAGGGGCCAGTCGTGCACAAAACCCTGCGCCGCCAACGCTTTTCAAATTATGGACGGCTATAGAGGCAGCAACGACTTGCGACTTGTTGAGTCAATGACACGCCGTGTTGCTGCACTATGCCGAGAAAGAGGAGGTCCGACACGATATTATGAGGTGTCCCAAGATTTTTGTCACCTAAGTGTGTAAGACATAAGTAAACAGATTCTGGAAAGTACCAGGTGTGACTGTCTCGTGTCAGCTTCACGACTGTAGTGATCCGGATGCAGAGAGCATGTTTTTCCCCCATTTTGTACTCATCCAGCCGTAGTGAATGGAAGTCCGCATCCGTAGCCGCGTGGTCAGCGCAGCTGATTTCCACGTGGTGAACGCTGGTCCGATTTCTGGTACTGCGATGGATTTTTCCTAGGTGGTAGGATTGTAACAGGGTGCATTCAGCCTCCTGATGCGAGCTGAGGAACTTACTGAGTGAGCAGTAGCGACTATCGGAAACTGAAAACGGTCGTGAGAGCGCTGTGCTGAACCCACGCCCCTCCTTACGGCATCCTGTGACGCCACTGCCAGAGGATGACACGGCGGTTGGTCGGCAAGTAAGTAATACTGGGCCCGCCAGCGCCTGTGGACCGAGTTTACGTTTCACAGTAAATACAATAGCCAAACTTTTAATGGCGTCACTCAATAACATTCGTCACACGCCCTAAAATGAACACGATCCATCTGATTCAGCAACGCAACGCTGCCACTCACAGCATTGCCACGTTCATCAACAGCAACTAACGTAGTCTCACCTCATCTGATGGCTGAAAATAACTAAGTAGTGGGCTAATAAATCATGCTGTACTGTATTATTTTGTTTCACCCTTGTCCCATAAGACATTCTTCTGACCATCGTCCTCGATTCACTTTCGTCAGTATCGGTGTTTATCCAATGTCAGCTCGATAAGCTGGCTGCTGATTCTTCGAACTTCCTTTCGAGATACCTGCAGAGGAAATAAATTCCGCACTTGTGGCGTATGGATGAGTTATTACAAACGTTTGACACATATGTTCCCTGTTTTCAATGGCGTAAGTCAGGTCAAAGCTGAGTAATTAAATCACGTCCCTTCGTTCACTAATGTGCACGGATACCTTGCGCTGGCGTATATGACCATCAGCCGAGAACTTGTGAAATTTGTACTTCTCCGAATCACTTGCGCACAGACTGGGACCAGAAGACGGGGTCCTCAGTTTCCCGTGGGCGTGCGTGTGACGTACATGTAAGCCCGTGTGTTATGCGGCTACAGCTGCAAGTGTCGTTCCGCGGGGTATTTGACCGCTAGCCGACGCCCTAGGCTGCTATTAGTGACCCATAGACTGCAACTGACAGCATTTCCAGACGCCCCGTATTCCCACGAATGGAGACTCATGTTGTAACTGACGCTATCACACCTACGTACACCGACCCAGGAAAATCAGCTTTGACTGGCTCATCGACAGAAGAAAAAAATACAGATTACGTCACAAGAAACACAAGTTCGACAAAGTTCAGTAAATTAAAGGGTTTAGGCGAAGAAAAACGAATGACAGGTCGAGAGACGACTCCAGCTCTTCCCGCCAGGAAGCGGCAAAACAGCAGAAACAATGATACCGAAACAAATTATTCCGAATCAAAAGCCTTGCACATTCGGGAAACGGGCACTACGCAGATAACACCGTCTACTGAACACACAGAATTTCACTGAGAGGAATCTCCCGAGCAGTGGTCGGAAGAGTCATCATAAAACAAATAAAAAGACGCGGCGTGCGCATCAGGCGGCGGATACGGTGGCTCCTGTATTGAGGGAACACCTGAGGTGCATGTCGGAAGAAGGTAAAGGTCCAGCAACATCGGAGAACGTCTGGGCCTGTCAAAGGACGGCTATCGACGGGAAAGAGGCACACGCAGGCGAAACCGACCGAGAAACAGGACAGCTGAAGACTCTAATCAAATGGGGGATCACGTCAGACCCAGGTATAATCAAAATGGTTCAAATGGCTCTGAGCACTATGGGACTTAACTTCTGAGGTCGTCAGTCCCCTATAACTTAGAACTACTTAAACCTAATTAACCTAAGGACATCACACACAGCCATGCACGAGGCAGGATTCGAACCTGCGACCGTAGTGGTCGAGCGGTACCAGACTGTAGCGCCTAGAACCGCTCGGTCACTCCGGCCGGCCAGTTATAATCCATGGAATCAATTCAAAGCTACGACTGGGCAGATGACGGAGCGCAAATAGACATCGATCAGGAAATGAGACGAAAACAGGACAGTGACAAAGTGTAGACAGAATACTGAAACATTTCAATTAGACCCAAGGAAACTGTAAACAATATCACTAGAGCGTAACTAACATTTCTGCTAGTCCTCTTGTTCTTTTCTAGCTATCTTTTTCCTTCATGTTTGAATTTTATATATGTTGTGTCATTCCCCAAATGCTGCCACCATATGCAGAGTGGCTATAATTTACACTGGAAAAATATTAGTTCGAACTTTGGTCATCAGGTGCAAATCTGGAGCTGTACAGCATTTCGTCGACGTCTCCCGTGTTCATATTGACCAAACTGTGTAAGCGTCAGTTAATACTAAAGTCACTATTATGCCTTTCTCAGTAGTTTGACATTTTCTGTTCACGTCCCATGACATATGGACACATTTCAGTATGGGTTTCTTGCATTCAAAGCGCCAGATGTGCACCTGGTGGCCAAAATTGCAACTAATTTTTTTTCTAACGTAAATCAGTTCCGTATTAACGCATTACAAGATCTACTAATTTTCGCTGCCACACGATAATTACAATCCACACTGGATCTCTGTCAGTTGCTACACTTTAGTTAGAACTATCTGGTACTTTTACAAGTTTAAACATTAATAGGATGCCCACAGACATACAGATATCAGCTTCAAAGGAATTTCTGTACGACTCAGAAACAGACGTTGCCCTGCTACAAAAAGTACCTTTTAATATTCCAGAATATAATAACGAACATGTCAATATTGCTACAGAACAACAGACTGGAACAGCTCTCCCGTGGAGAGAAGGCATTCTAGTTCTTGAAACTGAGCAATTACCAGTTCAGAAGTGGTGTCAGTTCTCAATTGTATGATCTTATGGTAGTGAGCTTATACACTCAATCTGGCCGCTCAATTGAAGCTCAGCGAGCCAAATCTTTCAAGGATGATAATATTTATCTATTAATCCTTCGAGTTAATTAACTGGTGGAGATTTCAACGCTGTCATACATAAAAATGACCAAACGCCCAAAACATAATGACTCTAAAGAATGTCATGACTCAGTTACAAATTTATAGCTGAAGGGCATCTGGGAATTACAAAATTTTCGGAGTCAAACTTACCTATGTTGCACTAAGTTCTTGTAGTCATGTGGAGAGAAAATACGTATCAAACAATAAAGGCAACAACACCCTTAATACCTACCCTTCGGATCACTAAGTCGCTACTTCCACAGTAAATCTAATACAACAAGCAACAAAAAATAGGGGAAGTAATGGTATCGGAAGACCCAAAACTGAAAGAGGTTACCACGAAAACATGACAGGAAACTTTAAGCGGTCGAAACAGGTTAAATTCTCAGTTGGATTGGTGGTCTAAGGTCGCCAAACCACTCCTGCGAAACACTGTCATAATTAATAGCGAAATAGAATTCACTGACATTAAAAATACTATGGGGTTTTATTAAGCTGTTTTATGCGATATGTACAGTCAGGAACATAGAGTGGAGCTCACGTTAGAAGAAATAAAAAAGATCAAAGCTAAATTACTCTCAATAAAGAGACGATAATTAGATGGCTTCAAAGAAATCAAACTTCAAACTGCTATAGAAGAGGTGGTAACATAACTAGATCGCCTAATCAATCACAGGAAGAACAAAAAACGAATTCTTGTAGAGGAACTAGAAGCTGATAGCGGAAACATTCTAACAAAACAGTCAGAGATCATGCAGGAAACATGTCAGTACTCTGAAAGGCTCTATTAACCGGTCTGAAACAGACGAAAATGCAACTGAAGAAGAACTAGCCAGGCTGGATACAAAGCTAACTGCAGACGACAATATTGACCTTTTCTCCGATTTTAGTAATGAGAAAGTGTATGATCTTATTAGCAAATCGCAGACAAACAAATCACCAGGACCCGATGACTTACAAATGTAATTTTATGGGACGTTCTGGAAAATTATTGACAGTAGTGTAACACTCATAACGAACAAAAGACAGGGGAGAACGAAAGTATCGATAAAGTTCAAGCACGGGAAAACAGTGCACATTATAAAAATAAAAGATAATGAATACTTAGTAAACCATAGAGCTATTACATTATTCAGTAGTGATTATAAGATAATAGCCGGAGGAATCAAGGAAATACTCTCAATAACACATTTTAGATAAATACCAGTCTTGCACTCGGAGACAAGTGTTATCCAAACCATAGAAGAATATAGAGATGAATTAGCAATAATATCCGTAACAACAGTAGCGATAGGTTTCGTTTTCACACACTTTCATAAAACTTTTGATCGTGTCAGTCGTCACTATCTAGAAAGATCACTGAAGGAAAAGCATTTGGATGATAACAATACAGAAGTAATAACAAACATGGTAACAGAACCCAGGGTCGATTCTAGAAGTCGGTCAAAGAGTGGGGGAGGGGGGGGGCTAATGGGGCGGAGTGGGTTTGGGGGAATGGAATATTGCTTAACAAAAGGAGAGTTGGGGTCTTCTACCGACAAACTGGTAAAATTTGGTGTTGCTTAAAGTAGTTTTTGGTAACTGTTTGCAACATATATTGCTACATAAGTATTAAAAAAATGATTGACTCTGTTGGAGTAATATATTCGCTGATTTCTGAAGTCATTTTATCCAGTGTAGTATGATACTCCATGGTGGAGGCGGCTATAGAACTCCTCACCCCCCCCCCCCCCGTTTGCACCCCTCTGACAGAAACAACGACTAAAATAAATATGGATGGACAATAGACAATCTTTGAAGCAAATTGAAATTAAACGTGGGGTTTCCCAAGAAGCACGCTATCTGTGGTATTGTGCGTAATTTCACTAGAACTATTCCTGGCGAACATTATAAAAAGTCTGATAGCATGAAACATTCTTACTCAACATTTTACAGCCAGAGCACATGTGGATGACTTTAGTGCCCTGATAAAACGTACTGACGAGGTAGGCCTTCGTGTGGGAGACGTTCGAAAATACTGTATAGCACCAAGAGCAGATTTAAACGCAGGCAAAAGCAAAATACTAAAACTTAGAAACCTAAGACATTTACAGGTAAACTGAGCACAAAAAGCTACCAACAATAAGACCTGTTGTGTAATATTGATTGCTTGTCCCCTAAATAGGATTGCCACAGACTGGAAGTAGAATGCAAAATTTAAGGGGAGTGATAATCGAAAATAAATGGAGAGAAATGGATCAAGTCCAGAAGACTAGGCTAATAAATTTGTGTATTGTGTGAAAAATATATTATATCGGTCAAGTATTTCCGATTACAGAGCACTTGGCAAAATACATAGCAGCGATGGCAGGCAGATTCTTGTAGAAAGACGAAATATTAAAAGTTATGAGAATAGCACGCACGTTACTCATAGACAGAGGCAGACATGGCTTCGTGAACATCTGACATAAATGCACATGCCTCTACGTTAAGCATGTAAATAACGTTTTAGCATTAAAGGAGAATATGTAGAGCATCAGTACATAGTTGTCTCGTGCAACTACTCCAGAAAGTTTGGTTGGTATTGCAAATGCTGGGGAAATTTATTAGAAGCTAAGACGTGTCAGGGAGTACTGTACAGAGATAAGTTATCTCTGACGCGATAATACAAGACAGCTCAATGTAACAACTTAAGAGAGGAAATGCAGAAAGACGAGGACTGGAGAGGTATCCGAATATAAAGTGGGACTCTATATGCAGAAACATAAATCTCAGGGTATACACAAGTAAAATTAAAACAGCTTGGTATAAGGCTGTCAATAAGACCAAGAACAAAGTGTTCAGATTAAAAAGGGTGTAAGATAGGGATGTAACCTTTTGCTCCTGTTGTTCAGTCTACATATCGAAAAAGCATTGATGGAAATAAAAGGAAGGTTTGAGAGGGAAATTAAAATTCAAAACAAAGGATATAAATGGACTTAAAATTAAACGTGGAAGGGTTATCAGTGGTAAGATTTACAGATGACATTGCTATCCTCGGTGAAATTGAAGAACAGTTACAGGATCTCAAGAATTGAATGAACAGTCTGTAACGCCGGAAATGCATATCCTCCTATTTCCATCTATTGTACTATTATTTTTTTTCCTTGTTTTGTTACCTCAAGATATGACATTTCTGTCTCTTTATATATTGTAATTGTTTTACTGTTTGTATATATATATTTATGCACTCATGTCGATGTATAATTGGTTTGTTTCGTAAATATTATTTGTATTTTTACGCTGGGTCTTGCCTAGGGAAAACTGCTATGGAACGATTACGTCGATAGGTCGTGTGAAGAATCAAAGTGTGTAGGATCTTTGGTAGTGTTAACTCTGCCGCGTGGAGCGCGGGCAGAGCAGAGAGGGTCTGGCTGGAGTAGCGAGTGGAGCGGGTGTGTTGTGTGACGCTCCCGCGAGTTGCCGCGCTTTCGGGGTTTGGCAGCATGTAATTGCGCTCGACTCGCGATGATAGTTTCTGACATGGTGTCGCGGACGGGAAGCATTAGCTGGCGCACATCAAGAGCCCGTTTCGCCTGGTGACCGTGTCGAGAAGAAGGCGCGCCAACATCCAGCTTCTGCAACAGCGACGGCCGACAATGAGTGACTGTCGCCACCTCCTCGATCGACGGCTTCAAACCTTCAATCAACCAACAAGGAAGACTAAAAGCACGTAAAGTTTCAGAACTGTATGGCAGACCTCAGTTTTTCAAATTGTTCCATTTGCCTCGCAAAATTACAGCAACTTAGCATGAACCTTTGTTGCTCATTGTCCCAATTGCATTGCCAAGCAGGGTCCCTTCCTTTTCCGAAATGAGCCCGAGGGTCGTTGAAATTCAAACGCCAGCATCATTCGATTTCACTGCTTTAATTTCAAAGTTCAGCTGGCTACAATATTTAGATTGCACAAGCACAAATTAAGAGTGCGAGTTTTGTTACCGTATTTTAGTTACCTGTGACTGCAGCTCAGCTTGGTACGTACTAAATTTTACTATTGTTAATTGTTCAGAATCATTTAATTCAAGTTCAAAGTTAAATCTCTTGTTTCTAAATTGCGTAGAGTCAAGTTGCTTTTGAAATGATTGTTGAGGTAGTCCAAGACTAACCGTATTTTACTGGATTTCGATGTGCTTCAGAAAGAAAGCTCACTATTAACTTCAGTCACTAAATTAACTTTCGATTTTCCGGTTTTATTAATTCTTTTGCTAAATTAAGTCAGAGTGTAGCGAAATTTATTACTTCTGACAAACTTTCAGTTTTCACACTACACGTGTCAACCTTCAGTTGCCACGCTTCTAGTGTTAATTATATGTGTAATAACCTTTCTTTTTCAGTTACTATAGTAATTGTCCTTAGGACTGGCGACCGTGATTTCTCCCAAATCTCAAATATCTAATTACCGCTAGTTAATTGTTAACGCAACGGCCGCACATTTCCTTTCTTTATTAACTTTATCTCTATTTCAAAATTAATTTCCACCAGTTTCACTTGCATTTTTCCTTTCATTTAGATGTAACCCTTTCCTCCCTCTTTACCGACAGGTTAACTTCGGTGACGATTGCTTTTCCAAAATTCCCATTAGGTACACGCGGTTTCATTTTTCACTGTCATTAAGGTCGATAAGTGAGGGGGGAGGTTACAAGTCTACTGAGTACACAATATGGATTGAGAGTGAAGGCGAAAGTAATAAGAAGTAGTAGAAGTTGGAACAGCGCGAAACTTTACATCAGGATTGAATGTCATGAAGTAGATGAAGTTAAGGGTTTCTGCTACCTACGCAGCAAAATAATCCTTGACGGACGGAGCAAGGAGGACATCAAAAGCAGCACTAGCAAAAAGCTCATTCCTGGGCAAGAGAAGTCTGCTGCTGTCAAACATAGGCCATAATTTGAGGAAGGAAGTTGTGAGGATGTTCGTTTAGAGCACAACTTTGTATGGTAGGTAGTGAAGCATGGACTGTGGGAAAACCAAACCAGAAGAGAATCGAAGCATTTCAGATGTGGTATTACAGACGAATGTTGGAAATTAAGTGGACTGATAAAGTATGGAATGAGGAAGTTCTGAGTAGAATCGGAGAGGAAAGGAGTATATGGACAACTCTGACAAGAAAAAGGGAGAGGATAATAGGATATCTGTTGAGACATCAGAGAGTAACTTCCATGGTACTAGTGGGAGCTGTAAAGGGTATAAACTGTAGAGGAAGGCAGAAATTGGAATACAGCCATCAAATATTTGAAGACATAGGTTGCAGTTGCTACTCTGAGATGAAGAGGGTGGCACGAGAGAGGAATTCGTGATCCGCCACATCAAACCATCAAACCAGTCAGAAGAGTGATGACTAAAAAGTTTTCCGCAAACAGAAAAAATAATACAGTCATGTGGTTAAAAGTAAGTTCATTAGTTCGGCTCTACATAGTCAAATATCACGAAAATGTTTCACAGACTTCAAGCTAGCTATATATGTACGTAGAATACTCCAAACAAAAAGAAAACATTTGGAAACATGCCGAGCAATGTCGTTAACAGAACAGCAATAGGATAAACCACGAAGAATTTACAAATACAGGTACAAAGAGTTTTCTTTGTTGCAAGAAAATTGGTTTTACATATCAGAATCATGCGGCCGCAGCAGGGAAACTTAGTCTGAAGGAGATCTTAATTTTAAAATGTAAGTTCCTCAATGAAAGTAACAGCTGACTGGGTTGATGACTGAGCAGGCAGCTCAGCTGGACGCCAGCAGGTGGAGGGAGTGAGGAGCCAGCCTAGGCACACCTTCTACCCCCCCCCCCCCCCTTCATCCACCCGACCGGCAGACGACTGTTCCTGTTGACCGTCTGTGGAAATGTTGTCAATGTACGTAGGGTGTGCGCCGTCCACTGTAACGCGTCGTCCCAAGTGTATTCCAGTGCGTAATGACAGAACGCTTACGCGTCAGTGAGAGTTCAAATGGCTCTGAGCACTATGGGACTTAACATCAAAGGTCATCAGTCTCCTAGAACTTAGAACTACTTAAACCTAACTAACCTAAGGACATCACACACATCCATGCCGGAGGCAGGATTCGAACCTGCGACCGTAGCGGTCGCGCGGTTCCAGACTGAAGCGCCTAGAACCGCTTGGCCACAGCGGCCGACACGAACTTTACAAGTTGGTTTCCTGTCAGCAAGACTGATTAGTAAATGAATATACCATACTAATTGTGGTGTCACCGCCAGACACCACACTTGCTAGGTGGTAGCCTTTAAATCGGCCGCGGTCCGCTAGTATACGTCGGACCCGCGTGTCGGCACTGTCAGTGATTGCAGACCGAGCGCCGCCACCCGGCAGGTCTAGAGAGACTTCCTAGCACTCGTCCCAGTTGTACAACCGACTTTGCTAGCGATGGTTCACTGACAAATTACGCTCTCATTTGCCGAGATGATAGTTGGCATAGCCTTCAGCTACGTCATTTGCTACGACCTAGCAAGGCGCCATTATCAATTGCTATTTATCTTGTGATGCATGTACCGTCAGACCGATGTTCACCAATTATGGATTAAAGTTAATTATTCCAGAAGCTACGTACTTTTTTTACTAGACTCAACTCCTTTAACTGTTCCAGACCTCACGCCAGCCTGCGTGAGCTTAAACGCGTGCCTTTCGGCTACCTCATAGTGGCTTGGCTGTCTTGCCAAGTCACAACACTAATGCTCACCGTACTACAACTATTTCCTCATATGGGTACAAAATGTACACACGAGTTCAAAAAGCGTTTTTTCCTTTATTTTGTTTATTTTCATCATTTTCAGTTACTGTCATGCATTATTATCGGTATTCCTTTTCTTTTTGTGTACACTTACACAAGGTTTGCACTGTTTCGATTTTATCGGTGTTTATCGCGTTAATATCTTTCTGATGGCAAAGTTTTCTTGTAAATACTAATGACCATACTTATGTGTATTATGAATTGTACAGCAACAGGATACATAATTTATTTCTGGATCTTGACTATGTAAAAGAAAAACCGAAAAGTAAAAATATGCTATAAAAATTGTAGCGACTCCAGGAAGAGTAATGATACCACGCTCCTCCATACCGCACCCAATGATGCCATTGGCAGAGGGTGACACGGCGCTCGGTCACTACCGATGTGCCCGGAGTTGTTTTATAGCGAATGCAATACCTAGGCTCTGAATGACGTCACTCCATAACAGAGCAGTCCGAAGTTCAGCAGAAGCAAGTAACGGGCCCTTACCTTATCTGGTTGCTGAAAATGACTAACTACTGCGCAAATAAGTCGTGCTGCATTATATTATTTGGTTCCATCCTTATCTCATGAGACATTCTTCTTATCATCACCCGCGATTCTAATTTCAGTTCTATAAGATAGCTGCTGTCTTTGCACCATGTATTTAGGTAATTTATGAATGAAAGCTATAAATGACTATCTAACACTCTTTATCAATTGAAAACACAAGATTACACACTCATAGAGAGAATCGTGACTAGGTTTGAGTTTGCAAAACAACTTTACAAATAGGAAGCACGACCCGATCTCAAAAAACAGATTATATCTTCTCTCTCACAGACCGATTACTATGCATAAAGTGAACACAAAACACAGTGAATCAAACGATGCAGTAATACGCTGTTCGAGTCCTGACAATTCGCAATCTCTCTTAATCTACAGCACTGTTCGCGAGAAACAGCACGTGGAGTGGCACAGAATGGTGGTCTGTTATTTATGTCACACAGAAGCACAGATTTCACCAGAATAAATTAGCTTGGAACTGTCTCACAGGTAATCTTACGCGTCGTACGATTATTCAACATCGCGGTTCGCCCTCTGGCAAACAGATTCATCAAGAACTGTGGCTCTATTGCGAAACACGTCTCATCAGTCCAAAAAACACCACTCGACTCGACTAGAAAGGAACTAAGAGAAGAATGGCTGATTTGCTTTCCGAACCAGAAGCACTTGACGTGCAATACCGTCAAGCTCTGTGATTGGCGGAGAGCTAACAGAACACCAAAGACGATGTTTCCGATGCAGTAGTCACGCAGAGAATTTACGTACATACCAGAACAGATACGTAACGAAGATGATTAACATCTCAGAGACAGCTGTAAAATAAATATCATAATTCTTAAAAAAGACAAAATAAGTGGTGAGAAAGAGCCTACAGCAGGCACCTTTCAAACTTTTTCGAAAATTACTATTCTAACAATATTCAATACTGTTTTATCCACCTTGAAAAGGCATAAGGACTAAAAGACGAACTCTTCCACATTATTTGTTATTAACTGCAGGCACATGTTTTTGCTATCCATTTAACATATAAAGTACAGCTAAATACTCTAATATTCTTATGCAGTGCAAGGATGGATTGCATTACTGTAATCAAAGAAGTAAGTTGCCTCAAGACGGACATGATAATGAGAAACCGATAATGGCACTAAAACAAAGCTTTTTCAAAGTGTTTGTGAGTAATTGCGTTCTTTGTCAACAATAAACAATAGATTTTCTGATTCGTAATTAACTGTTGTCAGTTAGAGACTTTACAGTCCGTAACGTAATTCGCTACTGAATTAACTCGTAAATCGTTATCTGGCTAAATCGATAAATGGATAAATCGATAAGTTGTATGAATGTACTAATTACGATTAGCCGATTGAGGAAGCGAATTTGGTGAGGAAGAACACTGTAGCACCGCCGTCAACCAGTGGTGGAGTGTGACACAGGCGCGGCTCGCAGTTTTCAGGCTGGAGGACGAAACGACACCTCTCCCTACCTGGCGAATGTAGCCTACACATCGGGCAACACTACAGATCAGTCTGTCACCACAACCAGGGGGCCCAATATTACTTTCTACCCAAAAGTTTCCATGCTGTATCTCTTTTTCAGTTTCACAATCAACTACTGAATTACATCAAAAGCTAGCAGAAGGCAGCATATTTATCCACCGATGTCACGCTCCATGACATTTTATCACAACAAATCGTACTAAATGACCCGTTTTGGAGAGTACTTCCCATAAATTACGTCCGCCTCATCGCTTCCCTTCTCACTAACCGCCCGTCTTATGTTACCATCAACAACACTAACCCCTGTACCTTCCGTCCAACTGCAGATATGTCCCAGGGTTCTGTCCTCTCACCTCTCCTGTATGTCTTCCACCCTACCCTCCGAAACTATCATCGATCCCTCCACCTTCATCTCAATAAATTCACTTCCTGGTACAACCAATGGCCCCTCAAAATCAGCCCTACCGAAACGTAGGCAATAATTATAAACTAAACCACCCACAGCTTCCCTCTCCATGACTCATATCTTACCATTTACAGCCATCCTATTCACTTAACTCACACACTAAAATACCTCGGACTAACAATCGCCGACTAACATAGAAGCATCATCTATTAACCATTCAACAGGAAGACCACAATAGACTGAAACTACTAATCGGCTGTGACATGGAAATTGCATCCTTCTACATTCCTCCACATCTACAAGGCCCTAATCCGACACATCCTCTGTTGTGCCAACGTGGCACGGATTTCCGCTTCTCCCTTCTTTTATCATTCCCTACAGATCTATTCACGACGCTTAGCCCTTCAGATCCGTTTACCCTCCCCCAACTGCATCCTCTAGCAACTTATAAAATTCCCCAGCCGACTCTTCCATCATGAACACCTCCGAATATCCTGTATTACCTATAAACTCGACGCTACCAACCCCATAATTTCCCCAATGTTCAATGGTCTTGCTGCTTTGTCCCAACTCTATCACCAAGTTCAAGTTCCCCCAGCACTACACCTCGTCACCGTCCGCATCCTCTCCCAACGGTACTTTAATCGCCTTCCCTTACCCGACCATGAAATTCTTCCTGATGCATGCCTGTCCTACCATATGTAGGAGATTGCTACCACACACCCCTTGTCAGGGCTGACTTCCCCTGCAATCCTCTCCACCTATTTCCCAAATCTTGGTTCGGAACCGCTCTCCCCCCCCCCCCCCCCCTTCTCCCATTCCTCCTCAAAACATCCAACCACACAAACCCTCTCCTACACACTACGTTTAAATGCTACATTCCCATGATACCCTTATCAGTGGCAGTCTACACTCACTTATTTCTCACTCTTCTATCTCTTCTAATCAATCACACATCGGCTTTTCCGTTTTATTTTATGCAACTGTCTATCTGTGTTTATATCTTCGTATGTGACACTCATTTTACATTCATCTGTGTCTATATTTTAGTTAATCACTGAATCAACCTTGTATATTTTAACTTACGAAATCTGAACACCTGTCCTTTCATTGTACTAAATATTTCTGTCAACCGGCATGTCCAGCTTTTAGATTATGTTTTTTTAAAATTTTCCTTTCAGGTGACTGAAGAACGGCAAATTGTATCCACTGACAGCCTACCCCCGCCCATATGGAGCTGGGGGATGAAATAACAATAAAGAAAAGAAAAGACTACATTGATGTGGTGTACGCTAGCTTCGCAGTGTGCTCAATATTATTCTTGTTTCAGGTTCTAAATTTTGGATGTTTAATGTGATGCATGTGTCCAGTTCGCAGCGCTAATGAGTTCGCGATATGAAAGAGAGATGTTTCCATGACGTCCTGGGTCTTGTGCTGCGATTGTCTGACTGAAGCAAACGGAGCAGTCGCCATGTTGTTTTAAGTGTTTGCGTACTGTATTTCTTGGATTTCTTATTTATACTTGCCTGTTATGAAGATAAGCAGTATTAGTGCTCCAATATTAGGCGCGTAATGGGGCCACTTAGGAACATGGCTGCCAAAGAGGGGAAGGAAGCCAGTATGCACTCCGTAAGCATACTGGGGGGGGTGGGGGGGAGAATCCGAATGTGGAAAGGGTGATTCCGGATGCGATGAAGAGTGCAGCCAACTGCAGGTGGTGGTCTATGTCGGTGGCAATGACGTGTGTCGCTTTGGATCGGAGGAGATTCTCTCCGGTCTCGGGCGGCTAGCGGAAATGGTAAAGACTGCCAGTCTTGCTTCCGAGATTAAGGCGGAGCTCACCACCTGCAGCATCGTCGATAGAACCGACTGTGGTCCTTTGGTGCAGAGCCGAGTGGAGGGTCTAAATCAGAGGCTCAGGCGGTTCTGTCACCGTGTAGGCTGGAGATACCTTGACTTGCGCCATCGGGTGGTGGGTTTCCGGGTTCCGCTTAATACGTCAGCAGTCCACTACACACAGGAGGCGGCTACACGAGTAGCGGGGCCTGTGTGGAAGGGCGGATTTTTAGGTTAGAGGGTTTCAGGAATCCACAGAAAGGGCGTCCGTCTGAATGGGGACAGGTAAAACACAGAAAGATAGTTGTTGAATCGATCAGTATTGTAACTGTACAGCGTCGTAGCTGTGTTGGGAAGGAACCAGAGCTCCAAGCCCTAATATGAAGCACTGAAGCTCAAATAGTTATAGGTACAGAAAGCTGGCTAAAGCAGGAAATAAGTTCAGCCGAAATTTTTTCAAACGGTCTATCAGTGTTCAGAAAGGATACATTAAATACAGTTGGTGGTGGAGTGTTTATTGCTGTCAGAAGTAGTTTGCTCTGTAGTGAAAATGAAGTAGATAGTTCCTGCGAAATAGTATGGGTAGAGGTCATACCTGACAATCGGGTTAAACTATTAATTGGATCGTTTTGCCGACCCTCCTCCCCTCCCCCCCCTTGCGACTCACAAGATACAGTCGCTGGATAGTAACAAAAAAAAAACCCTACTCATACAGTCATAGTCAGTGGTGACTCAATCTACCCTCGATTGCTGGAAAAAATATACGTTTACAGCCGGCGGCAGGAATAAAACGTTATCCGAAATTGTACTGAATGCTTTCTCAGAAAATTATTTTGAACAGTTTGTTCAGGATTATTTGTTGCTAAGAGGTGAAGTACGCTTTCGCAACCATTTGCGCTTCGAGTGGGCTCATGAACTATTTCCTCATATGGGTACAAAATGTACACACGAGTTCAAAAAGCGTTTTTTCCTTTATTTTGTTTATTTTCATAATTTTCAGTTACTGTCATGCATTGTTATCGGTATTCCTTTTCTTTTTGTGTACACTTACACAAGGTTTGCACTGTTTCGATTTTATCGGTGTTTATCGCGTTAATATCTTGTTGCTAAGAGGTGAAGTACGCTTTCGCAACCATTTGCGCTTCGAGTGGGCTCATGAACTAATAGTGAGTATCGTGACGAATACAGGGATTAGCGACCACAAGGCAGTTGCTGCTGCTAGGCTGAATACCGTAACACCTACAACCATTACAAAGAAACGCAAAGTATATCTATTTAAAAAAGCTGATAAATGTTCTTAACGCCTTGTTAAGAGACAGTCTTCACTCCTTCCTATCTGATCAAGTAAGCGTAGAACAGTTGTGGAATGGTTTCAAAGAGACGGTATCGACAGAAATTGAGAGATATATACTGTACAACATAAATTAATAAGAGATGGTACTGATCCCCCATGGTAGACAGAACGGGACAGATCGCTGTTGCAGAAGGAGCGAAAAATGCATGCTCAATATAAAAGAACGCAAAATCCCCAAGACTGGCAAAGTTTTGCAGAAGTTCGAAATATAGCGCGTACTTCAATGCGACATGCTTTTCATAATTTCCAAAACGTAATTCTGTCTCGAAATCTGGCAGAAAACCCAGAGAGATTCTGGTCATATATAAAGCACACCGGTGGGAAGACGCAATCAATACCTTCACAGCGCAATAGCAACGGTAAAGTCACTGATGACAGCGCCACTAAAGCAGAGTTATTAAACACGGTTTTCCGAAACTCCTTCACCAAATAAGACGAAGTAAATATTACAGAATTCCAATCAAGAACATCTGCCAAGATGAGACATATAGAAGTAGATATCCTGGGTGTAACAAAGCAGCTTCAATCACTTGATAAAGGCCTCCGATCCAGATCGCATACCAGTCAAGTTTCTCTCAGAGTATGCTGATACAATAACTCCATATTTAGCAATTATATACATCTGCTCGCTCACAGAAAGATCCGTACCTAAAGACTGGATAATTGCTCGAGTCTCACCAATACCGAAAAAGGGAATTAGGCGGCCCATATCACTAACGTCTATTTGCAGTAGGGTTTTGGAACATATACTGTATTCGGACATTATGAAGTACCTCGAAGAAAACGATTTATTGACACATAGTCAGCACGGATTCCGAAAATACAGTTCTTGCGAAACACAACTAGCTCTTTATACTCATAAAGTAATGAGTGCTACCGAGAGGGGATGTCAAATTGATTCCATATTTTTAAATTTCCAGAAGTCTTTCGACACCGTTCCTCACAAGCGTCTTCTAACCAAACTGTGTGTCTATGGAATATCGCCTCAGTTGTGCGACTGGATTCGTGATTTCCTGCCAGAAAGGTTACAATTCGTAGTAATAGGCGGAAAGTCGTCGAGTAAAACAGAAGTAATATCCGGCGTTCCCCAAGGAAGTGTTATAGGCCCTCTACTGTTCCTGATTATATTAACGACAATCTGAGTAGCCGTCTCAGATTGTTTGTAGATGATGCTGTCATTTACCGTCTTGTAAAGTCATCAGATGACCAAACTGAATTGCAAAATGATTTATATCAGATATCTATGTGTTGCGAAACGTGGCAACTGACCCTGAATAACGAAAAGTGTGAAGTTATTCACATGAGTACTAAAAGAAACCCGCTGAATTTCGATAACGCGATGTCACACGAATCTGAAAGCTGTCAATTCAACTAAATACTTAGGGATTACAATTACAAATAACCTAAGTTGGAACGATCACACAGATAATGTTGTGGGTAGAGCAAGCCAAAGACTGGCATTCATTCGTAGAAAACTTAGAAGGTGCAACATGTCTACTAAAGAGACTGCTTACACCACGCTTGTCCTCCCTATTCTGGAGTACTGCTGTGCGGTGTGGGATCTAGATCAGGTGGGACTGACGCATGACATCGAAAAAGTACAGAGAAGGGCATCTCGTTTTGTATTATCGCGAAATACGGGAGATAGTGCCATAGACATAACAATAGCAAAGTGGCAATCATTAAAACAAAGGCGTTTTTCGTTGCGACGGGATCTTCTCATGAAATTTCAGTCGCCAGTGTTCTCCTCCGATTGCGTAAACATTCTGTTGGCACCCGTTTACATAGGGAGAAATGATCATCACGATAAAATGAAATCAGGGCTCGCGCCGTTCGAGAGTGGAACGGTAGAGAGATAGCTTTAAGGTGGTTCATTGAACCCTCTGCCAGGCACTTTATTGTGAGTAGCAGAGCAATCACGTACATGTAGACGTAGTGCAACACTGCATCTAGGCAATACCATTTGCTGTGCTAAAATGTCGAAAAATTTGACGTCGGTGGGAAAACATGGTATCACTCACTGTTAATCACTTTGTTTACTAGGCTAAACAGGTAGTCACAAAAAGCAAATTGCTTCTTAACACCTAAATCCACGTTTTTCTTAGATTAAATCATTTGTTTATAGATGAAACCAGCTCGTCTCTCTTTCTGCACTGCAAAATAGTCGATGACTATTTCACTGAAATTTTAACGATTCAATCGTTCTTTTTCAAGAGAACACATCGCAGGGATACAAAGTCTGTCCTCATCCTTAGTATTTTGCATGGATGTTTTCACACGTTTTAGTGTAGAGTCGTTACGGGGCAGGTCACTACTATGTCCAGTAACTTAACACTTTCAGGAGAAGCTTTTGCCAAGTTGCAATCATAAAGAAAGTTCAATAACATCAGAGCACTTGATGTTTTCTTCGAATCCTTTCGGCTACACAACACAATTAGTTGACGGCAGGAATCCGAAGATTTTAATTGAAATAGAACAGAATTGGATAGATTTCTGGGAAAGAAAATAATGTCCGTTCAAAGAGGTGTACAGCTGTCAAGTGATCATTAAAACTGAATCGATCACTGCTCTGTCATTAGGAGGTCCAGCCGTCTTATGCACACACATTTCTCCATCGCGTGAAATGTTCCCGCATTCCAGTTGATTCTCCTTGCTGCCAGTGACGGTCTATTATATCGAAAATGCCGTCAGCACGAAAGGAAATTTGCAAGAAACGAACGGTTTGCGCTTTTATTTCCTCTATTTATTCGTGAAAGTCTCGCTAGGTGGTGCCACTTATTTTACCGTATTTTAGCGCGCTCTGGCGAGTCATTTACGAACGTATTGCTACAGCGCAAAAGAATTCCTGTGCGGGCGGTATTGCCGATCCCAGAAACAAGAAACTGTCGAAAACACTATCGAAACATTAACAGCACACGTCGATTAAGAGTTTTCATAAGTTCGCTAGGAGCTGTACTCTCTAGAAGCCAGAAGCACAAACTGTGCTACATAGAGCCATCCAGCGTTCCAATGCGTAGGTTTAAGACGTACTACAACATCTTCGGAAAACATCATTCAGTATCAACAGTTCTAAAAACGTTCGTTGTCATCATTTAAATCCGCATGTGAAATATTCGGAATTCTGTAGTACAATATTGAGAAATTCACCGAGGTGACAAAAGTCATAGCATATCTCCTAATATCGTGGCAAGACGTTGTAAGTACTCTGCAGAAATATTGAGCCATGTCACCTCTACAGCTGTTCATAATTGCAAAGGTTTTGCCGGTGCAGGATTTTGTGCACGAACTGATCCCTCAATTATGTCCCATAAATGTTCGATGGGATTCACGTAGGGCGATCTGGGTGGCCAAATCAGTCCCTCGAATTGTCCAGAATGTTCTTCAAACTAATACCTAACAATTTTGGACAATGACAGGCTCCATTGTCATCCAAAATAATTCGATCGATATGAAGTCCACGAATGGCTGCTAATGGTTTCGAAGTAGCCGAAGATAACCGTTTCCAGTCAGTGATCGGTTCCGTTGGACCGGAGGAACCAGTCCATTCCATGTAAACACAGCTGACATCTTTATGGAGCCACCACCAACTTGCACAGTGCCTTGTTGACAACTTGCGTCCATGGCTTCGACCTGGCCACTGTTTTCCAGTAGTCTAGTATCCATCCAATATAGTCACGAGTCCAGAAGAAGCGCTGCAGGCGATGCCGTGCTGTTAGTAAAGGCACTGGCGTCGGTCGTCTGCTGCCACAGCGCATTAATGTCAAACTTCGCCGCACTGTCCTAACGCATACGTTCGTCGTACGTCCCACATTGATTTCTGTGGTGATTTTGGGCATTGTTAGCACTGACCACCCTACGCAAAAGGCACTGCTCTTAAGCGAAGGCTGACGGCCACTGTGGTGAGAGGGAATGCCAGAATTGTGGTATCCTCAGCACACTGGTGACATTGTGGATCCCGGAATATTCAGTTCCCTAACGACTTCCTAAATGGAGTGTCCCATGTATCTAGCTCCAACTACCACTCCGCGTTCAAAGTCTATTTATTCCCGTCGTGTGGCTATAATCACGTGAGACACCTTTTCACACGAATCACCTGAGTGCGACCGACAGCTCCGCCTACGCACTGCCCTTTTATACGTTGCATAAGTGATACTACCGCCATTTGTATACATTCATATCGCTATCCCACGACTTTTGTCACATGAGTGCATTCTGTAATATACCTTTTTGGAGTGACTTCATGACGAGCCTGTAACTACAGGCTTTATGTGGTGCCCAGGTATTGCACGACACCGCTGGATGTGCTGTTCTGAGATGAAAAGACTGGTGCAGAAGAAGAAGTCGTACCTGCTGTCGTCAAACAAGTCTCCCAGCTGATAGAAAATTCTAAGGAACTGGAACTGATGCAACGACGGTTTGTTCTGGTAACACTGTAGTAGGTGTCTGCTCCTTTTATAAACACGCAGCGGTCGCTGTGTCTGAGTCACCGGCCTGCCGGAGACATTACGGAGACAGTGCCGCGCTGCCTCGTGTTTTCGCAGCGGATAGCCGAGGCGAGGAGGCCACAGGTGTCCGCGGAAGTGGGTTGCCATCTGTATGGAAATGCCGCCGCCGCTCCCTCGCTTAGAAATAAACGCAAGTAAGCGACCCGCGGCCGCTGTATCGGTTTCCCTTCCCCCTCCCCCCCGCCCCCCTCCCCCCCTCACCCCTCCACAACCTCTCCAGACACCAACATCGCTGACACGGCCACCAGCGCCTCCAAGTCGCGAAAGTTAATTCATCACAGCCAGATGTCTCCAGCCAGAGAGCTCTGCTCAAGCAAATGATGGCGCAGCCATGTAGGTACTTCCGTTGCTTCTCAGCGAGTTCTTACCTTCACTAATCCAATGACTGAAGTAGAGAGCGCGCAAAGTATCTACACTACTGGCCATTAAAATTGCTACACCACGACCATGGCGTGCTACAGACGCGAAATTTAACCGACAGGAAGAAGATGCTGTGATATGCAAATGGTTAGCGTTTCAGAGCATTCAGACAAGGTTGGAGCCGACGCCTACTACGTGCTAACATGAGGAACGATTCCAACCGATTTTTCATACACAAACAGCAGTTGACCGGCGTTGCGTGGTGAAACGTTGTTGTGATACCTCGTGTAAGGACGAGAATGCGTACCATCACGTTTCCGACTTGGATAAAGGTCGGATTGTAGCCTATCGCGATTGCGGTTTATCGTATTAGCAGAATATGGAATCGGTGGGTTCAGGAGGGTAATACGGAACGCCGAGCTGGATCCCAACGGCCTCGTATCACTAGCAGTCGAGATGACAGGCATCTTATCCACATGGCTGTAACGGATCGTGCAGCCACATCTCGATCCCTGAGTCAACAGATGGCGACGTTTGCAAGACAACAACCATCTGCACGAACAGTTCGACGACGTTTGCAGCAGCATGGACTATCAGCTCGGAGACCATGGCTGAGGTTACCCTTGACGCTGCATCACAGCAGCGCCTGCGATGATGTACTTTTGTTCGGATGAATCCAGGTACTGTTTGCAGCATCCTGATGGTCGCATCCGTGTTTCGCGACTCGCGGTGAACGCACATTGGAAGCGTGTATTCGTCATCGCCATACTGGCGTATCACCCGGCGTCATGGTATGGGGTGCCATTGGTTACACGTCTCGGTCACCTCTTGTCCGCACTGACGTCACTTTGAACAGTGGACGTTACATTCCAGATGTGTTACGACCCGTGGCTCTACCCTTCATTCGATCCCTGCGAAACCCTACATTTCAGCAGGATAATGCACGACCGCATGTTGAAGGTCCTGTACGGGCCTTTCTGGGTACAGAAAATGTTCAACTGCTGCCCTGGCCAGCACATTCTCCAGGTCTCTCACCAATTGGAAAACGTCTGGTCAATGGTGGCCGAGCAACTGGCTCGTCACAATACGCCAGTCACTACTCTTGATGAACTGTGGTATCGTGTTGAAGCTGCATGGGCAGCTGTACCTGTACACGCCATCCAAGCTCTCTTTGACTCAATGCCCTGGCGTATCAAGGCCGGCATTACGGCCAGAGGTGGTTGTACTGGGTACTGATTTCTCAGGATCTATGCACCCAAATTGCGTGAAAATGTAATAACATGTCAGTTCTAGTACAATATATTTGTCCAATGAATACCCGTTTATGATCTGCATTTCTTCTTGGTGTAGCAATTTTAATGGCCAGTAGTGTAGCTGCACAACGGTGTGATAGGAGGGGAGGGGGGGGGGGGGGGGGGGGCAACGAGACTGGTGGGGGCTCAGTCGTCAACCAAAACTGTGCGGTACTGGAGATGCAGACGCATAATCTCCCATAATTTGTGAACTACAGCTAGTGAATCCGTAAACAATGTATTAACAAACTTTGTCAGTGCGACCAGCAAGCGGCAAATACAGACGTTCAGAAACAGTAGTCTCCCACTGGAGTACCGAAAAAAAAATAGTTGCATAAACAGAGGAGCTAACGAAGCGAAACATGACTGACTGCTCAATACTAGAAGGAAATCTCAAAAATAAAAAAAAAATAAAAAGAAAAAATGTGGGCTACTACCATAGTGATAAAGTAAAATGATGAAAATATATCATGCGCAGGATTGTTTGGCTTTATTTGGACACGTCCACGTTTTTACTGCCGTGTCTGCCCAAATACGCACAAATCCGTCCTGTAGTGCTTTTTAGCAATGAGGCACAAAACACATGACAACAGCGCATCCACGTTACTGACCTAAGTGCAAGAAATAAGTATAAAGGAGGAATACGGGGATATACTACAAGACTATTGACATATACTAACAAAAGCGAACGAGCCTAGCACGAACTTCACAGTCACCGTACGCGCAAGGCGGGCGAGGAGAAGTACTGTCGAAAGCACCGATTCGCTAACGCCAACTGGCCATGTCCACATGACAAGTGGACAGGCTAATTTAGATCAATGCAAAACGAGGAGCTTTTTTCGGAATTACTGAAAGCGTAACTCCAGACCACAATGTCAGCCTCGTAAAGGGTGTTCTCTTATACACTGACCAGCGAAAACATTATGACCACTGCCCACCACGATGTTGGAAGACGCCTGTTGGCGTTGTAGGCACGTGACAGGGCAACTAAAGTATTTAAGCGGAGCATACACAAATGCGGGATCACCCTACCGAAGATATGGCCTACAAACGGGGAAATCAATTCAGATAAGTGACTTTGACAAACGACAGATTATTACGGAGAGCCTGTGAAGGAGTCTCTCTCTAGCGGCGAAATTGGTCCAATGTTCATGTGCTGCTGTCGTAAGCATAAGGTTTGTCAAAGAAAGCGTTTTCCAATCGCCCGTTAACGGCATTGAAGATTCGAATCACTGATATAGCAACAGTTGACAGCCATTGTAGCTAGACTAGATCTTACATGTGCGCACTAATAAAGGTGTCCATATTGAAAAAGACTGAAAATTTTGTATTTGTGAATCATTCTAGCCAAAATAATTCGTAAATTTAACTTAACTTCTGGTGTGAGAACGTGTTAAAGCTATAAAATCCATTTTCAGCCTCTCCATAGATACAAATATGGAGGATCAACACAGAATCCTGTAAAAGCTGTGTTCAGATGAATTTCACACACTTGATTTTGCTCGTGGTGTATCGTTAAATTATTATTTGAACAAAAGTATTGACAGGTTTTCCTTTGTTAAATTTCCGATGCATTATTCTACATTCAGAATGCCAACATACTCATTTGCGATAAATTACGAGATATTTGTATGTTTAACTGCTACTTAAATAACCGATATCCAGACTTATCTTCTGAGGATGCCTCTGGAAAATTCGATCATCAGAAACACGCTAAATAAGAATACAGATCGAAGACTGTGAAGAAACCTTCAAACTGTTGATTAATGAATTGTTTTCTAGAAGTCTCGAAGGCATCGGACGTACTATAGAAACATGATAGAAGACAAACATTGGGACTTACAGCGATCTGCGTGAAACGCAAGGTCTTTACACTCTTTCCTGCACGAAGTCCATCCTGCACACGGCGCTCAGAGTTGAAGCGTGCTGCTACGGCCATATCAAATCACAGTTAACATGCTGACGTCTGGGGAAACTACAGATTTCTTGTCGATTTGAATTACTGACTCTAATAGTCATTCCGTTGGAAAATGACGATTAATTGCGACCCTTCGAAGCAGCAAAAAGTGAATGTGAAATTGTGTAATACCGAGTGTTGGTCTGTTGTACACTAACCATATTCTTCATTCACTTCGGTACCTATAAACCATCAATGGATTATATCATGCAAACACGTATTCGACAGTTCTTGATTTTTATGACCCGTTACTGATTGTTCATTGCAACATGACATGTCCGTCAACACATGGGAGTTTTCTATTTTACGAACTCGCGGTGACAGTTCTTCACGTTTACTAAGCTATCGAATCATCCAACGTGGTACACTTTCAAATCGTCCGGCAAACAGGGTCTAAAGCTTCTGCAAGTTTGCTTTACACGCTGGTAAAGCGTCTCTGACATACTGAATTACCGATGCAGAAATTAATTCTGTTTGGTGTCACCACTGGCGAAAATACTAAGTCTTGAGTTGGTATCAATACTAATGCCATAGAACTGGTTCTTTGCTGCGTATTCACACAACATCATTCACTTTTTTTATTCCAAAGAACGTGATTAAAATGTTCCAGCTCCCTACCGTGCGTGAACCACATTACTTGTTATTATTGATCGAGGTTTATTTCTTTGAAGGTGGGGTTCAACAGCAAGCATTGTCTGTAAAATCACATAAAATATTACCTTAATCGGAACTCGAAAGGAATAATCATTTTAGCAAATATTTTTGCAAGGTATTATTTCCTTGACTTCATGCGAGGAACTTGCCAGCAAGATTTAAATATTGTATGACCCAAAATCGCTAAAACTGACGTGCGAAGTAACTGATCTGAACGAGAAGGTGGCTTGAGAGCTGTGGAGAGCATTATTCCCTTCAGCTCCATATAAAAAAAAGAGGCGGAAATAAAATGCGTATAAATATGGAACATGAACAGTGCTGGAATAATAGCCGTCTAAGAGAACTTGTCAGATGACACACCGTTGACAGTGAAATAATTCGTCGGACTTGGAAACCACACTGCACGGGTGACTGAAATGTGTGTTTAATGCCGGTTTTGTCGAATTTGATGCGCGTCACCCCTTTAATACCCTCCCAGCCGCCCACGCCGTCCCACGGGCGCAATAAATCAAACCGGAGTTTTTTGATTGGCGAGCCGATAACACGCCAGTGGCTGTTGAAATAAGGATACAGCTTCCGATTAAATTTAATCAGGTCACGGGCCGGTGACTGTGGCAGCGGCAGCGGCGCCCCTGACTCTGTCCCCTCCCCCACTACACCCCCCTCCCACCGCTTCCTCCCCACTACACACACACACACACACACACACACACACACACACACACACACTGCCGCACCCAATACACATGATGCCCCTCACCACGCCGCCCTGTTTAGCATATGGCGCTATGGAACGTGGTCGAACGAGAGTGGCATTCACGCAAGAAAATGTTTCATTTGAGTAAATATCTGGATCTACACGCATGGGACATTCCATTCCGCCAATCGTTACGCAGTTCAATAGTCCGAGATCCCAGTGTGAACAGTTTGCGGAGAATACCAAATTTTAGGCTTTACCTCTCACCATTCTCAAAGGAGTAGCCGTGAGCCTTCACGTAAGGACCGAGAGCAGCGGCGTTGCGTAAAATTGACGGTGCTGAAAGAAAAGCAACGCTGGGTGAAATAACCGCAGAAATCAAATTGGGTGGAAAGACGTACGTATCCGTTATGACAGTGTGGTAAAATTTGGCGTTAATGGGCAATGGCAGCAGACGACCGTCTGGTGTGCCTTTGCGAAGAGCACGACATCGCCTGCAGAACATCTGCTGGGCTCGTGAGCATATCGGATGGACTCTAGACTCCTGGGAAAACCGTGGCCTGGTCAGATGAGTCTCGATTTCAGCTGGTAAGAGGTGGTGGTAGGGTTTGAGTGTGGTGCAGATTCCATGAAGCATGGATCCAAGTTGTCAACAAGGTCCTGTACAAGTTGGAGTTGGCTCCATAAGCGTGTGACTTTTTTTTACATGAAATGGTCTGCATCCTCTGGTCCAACTGAACCGTTGATTGGCTGAAAATGTTTATGTTCGGTCACTTGGAGTAAACTACCATGGAATTTTTATGGATGACAACGCGTCACGTCACACCACAATTGTTCGTGATTGGTTTGAAAATATTTTGGACAGTTCTAGGGAATGATCTGGGTACGCATATCGGTCGACTAGCATTCCATCGAACATTTACGGGACATAATCGAAAGGTCAGTTCGTGCACAAATTCCGGCACCAGCAACCACTTTCGCAGTTATGGATAGCTACAGAGGCAGCATGGCTGAGTATCTCTGGAGTGGTCTTCCACAACGACTTTTTGAGTCTATGCCACTTCAAGTTCCTGCACCACCTCGGGTAAAACGAAGTCCGAAATGATATTAGGAGGTGTAACATGACATTTGTCACCTCGCGATATATCTTATGATCGATGTAAAACAGGTTGTTTTAAATTCCTTGTATGAACGGTTCAAAAATATAGATTTGACAGATCACGTCATTAGGAACAGTTTTTCTTAGAGAGAAAATGTTCGCTGCTGCTTGTGACAACGCTAGACATCCTTTTGCGTTGGTTATGTGCCCGAGACGCGACATGAGATAGGCATCCTGAGAAGTGCGTATGCAGTGTGTGTTGCCTACAATTCAGTCGTCTGCTCTGCATGAAGGGGGTAGGCTGAGCCAATGAAAACTGCTGATTTGCTTTCTAAAATATCTTTCCGCCATTCTTCAGGTTTTCTTGTTGAAAATAGCCCTATCAATTTGCTGAAATGGATAGTATGCAGTACACCTGATTATTTGGCCGTGCCTAAAGGGCACCCAGCGTGGTCAGTAAGCGTCTGCTTACATTTTTCTCCAGCGAAACTTGTTGCCCATGGCTCGATCTATCACACTAGACGTCTGATGCAAAGACTTTGAAATATCATGTATATATAACTGCAACATGTTACTTCGTGAAAACTCGTGTATTCCAACGACTAGGCTTCGAACCTATTCAGGATGGGCTACATGTGGAGCACATGCTACATGTTGCCTCATCTGAAGATGAGCCTGAAAATGTTCTAAAACTAATCGATGAAATAAACGAATATGTCACGAAAGTGACTAGTTCCAGTTTTCTTTATTTATATTCTGTACTAGCTGACAACCCCGACATTGTCCGGGTATTCCTTTTACCATTTTTTATTAGAAACTTACATCTTCTGAACGCTGGGCTCAGCTGCTTCACGTATCTAAAACGTGATTTTCTCAGCGTCTCTACGTCGTCACCTCTTCATCGTTCTATAAATGGCTATATTTTTCGCCTACAGCCGTTTGTCCTCCGCAGTTGACGGCTATCAAAAGCGCTGTCAGGTGTCAGGGATTTCTTTAAGTTGACTCGACTGTAGGAATGTCTTAGTTACGTGTAAAAACACTTAGTTCCAATAAGACCTAGTAGGTAGTGTCGAAAGTTCCATGCGGCTTTTCGCGGATGATGGATGATGCGCTGTAGTATACTGAGAAGTTGCAGCATTAGAAAATTACAGCGAAATGCAGGAAGATCTGCAGCGGATAGGCACTTGGTGCAAGGAGTGGCAACTGACCCTTAATATAGACAAATGTAATATATGGCGAATACATAGAAAGAAGGATCCTTTATTGTGTGATTACATGATAGCGGAACAAACACTGGTAGCAGTTACTTCTGTAAAATATCTGGGAGTATGCGTGCGGAACGATTTGAAGTTGAATGATCATATAAAATTAATTGTTGGTAAGGCGGGTGCCAGGTTGAGATTCATTGGGAGAGTCCTTAGAAAATGTAGTCCATCAACAAAGGAGGTGGCTTACAAAACACTCGTTCGACCTATACTTGAGTATTGCTCATCAGTGTGGGATCCGTACCAGGTCGGGTTGACGGAGGAGATAGAGAAGATCCAAAGAATAGCGGCGCGTTTCGTCACAGGGTTATTTGGTAAGCGTGATAGCGTTACGGCGATGTTTAGCAAACTCAAGTGGCAGACTCTGCAAGAGAGGCGCTCTGCATTGCGGTTTAGCTTGCTGTCCAGGTTTCGAGAGGGTGCGTTTCTGGATGAGGTACCGAATATATTGCTTCCCCCTACTTATACCTCCCGAGGAGATCATGAATAAAAAAATTAGAGAGATTCGAGCGCGCACGGAGGCTTTCCGGCAGCCGTTCTTCCCGCGAACCATACGCGACTGGAACAGGAAAGGGAGGTAATGACAGTGGCACGTAAAGTGCCCTCCGCCACACAACGTTGAGTGGCTTGCGGAGTATAAATGTAGATGTAGATGTAGAAGATGGACGTAGAGGAATTATGGAAAAGTTTAAACAGATTGTAAACTGTGGACTGGAGAACTATATGCCTAATACGTGGCCATAAATGAGACCAGAGATGTTGATCAGAGTAAGAAGGGTAGTCGTAGTCCGTGTCTGTTGAACAGCCTGGCAATGTACTTGCTTTAGATGACCTGCCATACAGAGGAGGCACCATTATTTTAAAAGCATTTTGAAATAATATGTGTTGAAAAAAGATACTGAGCAAAGAGGAAAGGTATTGATTAAATAAGATTATATTAATGGAAGAATGATACAAGCCAACTTTTAAGGCAATCCAATGTCCTCTGTCGCGGTGCCGGGACGAAGTTGTTACACCGAAGTTCTTGAGATGCAAGCGCCTATTCACCACCACCTAAGCGCATCATATCTACGACAGAATGGAACGAACTTTTCTTCGTGAGCGAATTCACACGACACAACAATTAAAAATCGATTTTTCTCATCCGATGTGATTTGACCTTGCCGTGGTGGGTGGGCTAACGTAACTAACAGTATCACACCTGTCAGTCCATACACACTTAGTAGTACAGTTTGTTTAACGTCAAACGCACACCTTAACCATTTTTGTCTGATTCGTTTGTCGTTTGTAGTCGACCACTATTAAATTATCATGCTTACAGCGTCATCTACTGCTAAATTTTATAAGTATTTGTTTTTCTTCTGCCATACGTTTTCCCTCTTCTCCGATAATATTCCTCTGCAATTTCACGCCATTCTGACCAGTGGTGTTATTTCTACAGCAGTTTGAAAGTTTAACTTGAATTACAACCACCCTGTGGACGCAGAGGCCAGTGCGTTGAGAGTTGGCAATACTCTCTTAGGATTAAAAGGTTGGCTACAGCGCGCGTACACAAGCTCTGGAATCTAAGATATTGTTGTCGCGCTTCGCAGCGCACGGATTAATGAGTGGCAGTTTGGAGGCCAGTGCAGGAGCCCGCCTGCTGCGGTGCGCACGTGTGTTGGGCGAGGGGTCGCCGCCGAGCTGCCGTACTGCCGTGTCCGCCAGCAGCGACACAGGATTTGGTATTGAGTTGATATTTTTTTTATATTTTGCAGCGCGTTTATTTATTTAAAGAAAAGGGTTTGTGTATGTGCGTAGCAGCAGACGGTAATATTGATAATGACAGAAGTTGAATTCTTAAGGCAACCATTGTTAGGCGAATAGATTAAATATTGATTTTTGTCATTGATTACTTTTGTAATTGTCAGAGAATTGTTTCACTATGTATTTTATTGAGAAGTATTTCAGTCTGAATCAAGAGTTTGATTAATTTATAATATTGCTTTAATGCCACTGGAGGCAGATTTACATACAAAGCGATTGTTCAAAGAGCTTCTAGCGTTTTGTTAATTGAATGAGAAAGAATCTGTTTCAGAATATAGTTTTTGAAGAAAGGAATTACTTGTTTGGGTTATCATTTATCGAGTTTAGATTTGACCAAACCCTTTCTCTTGATTTACGAGGTGCATTCAAGTTCTAAGGCCTCCGATTTTTTTTCTAATTAACTACTCACCCGAAATCGATGAAACTAGCGTTACTTCTCGACGTAATCGCCCTGCAGACGTACACATTTTTCTCAACGCTGACGCCGTGATTCCATGGCAGCGGCGAAGGCTTCTTTAGGAGTCTGTTTTGACCACTGGAAAATCGCTGAGGCAATAGCAGCACGGCTGGTGAATGTGCGGCCACGGAGAGTGTCTTTCATTGTTGGAAAAAGCCAAAAGTCACTAGGAGCCAGGTCAGGTGAGTAGGGAGCATGAGGAATCACTTCAAAGTTGTTACCACGAAGAAACTGTTGCGTAACGTTAGCTCGATGTGCGGGTGCGTTGTCTCGGTGAAACAGCACACGCGCAGTCCTTCCTGGACGTTTTTGTTGCAGTGCAGGAAGGAATTAGTTCTTCAAAACATTTTCGTAGGATGCACCTGTTACCGTAGTGCCCTTTGGAACGCAATGGGTAAGGATTACGCCCTCGCTGTCCCAGAACATGGACACCATCATTTTTACAGCACTGGCGGTTACCCGAAATTTTTTTGGTGGCGGTGAATCTGTGTGCTTCCATTGAGCTGACTGGCGCTTTGTTTCTGGATTGTAAAATGGCATCCACGTCTCATCCACTGTCACAACCGACGAAAAGAAAGTCCCATTCACGCTGTCATTGCGCGTCAACATTGCTTGGCAACGTGCCACATGGGCAGCCGTGTGGTCGTCCGTCAGCATTCGTGGCACCCACCTGGATGACACTTTTCGCATTTTCAGGTCGTCATGCAGGATTGTGTGCACAGAACCCACAGAAATGCCAACTCTGGAGGCGATCTGTTCAACAGTCATTCGGCGATCCCCCAAAACAATTTTCTCCACTTTCTCGATCGTGTCGTCAGACCGGCTTGTGCGAGCCCAAGGTTGTTTCGGTTTGTTGTCACACGATGTTCTGCCTTCATTAAACTGTCGCACCCACGAACGCACTTTCGACACATCCATAACTCCATCACCACATGTCTCCTTCAACTGTCGATGAATTTCAATTGGTTTCACACCCCGCAAATTCAGAAAACGAATGATTGCGCGCTCTTCAAGTAAGTAAAACGTCGCCATTTTAAGTATTTAAAACAGTTCTCATTCTCGCCGCTGGCGGTAAAATTCCATCTGCCGTACGGTGCTGCCATCTCTGGGACGTATTGACAATGAACGCAGCCTCATTTTAAAACAATGCGCATGTTTCTATCTCTTTCCAGTCCGGAGAAAAAAAATCGGAGGCCTTAGAACTTGAATGCACCTCGTATATATAGTTTTTGTAAGCAGCAGCAGCCGCAGCAACAGCAGGACCCTCCATACAGAACATGCATTGCACTCAGCATGAATAATAGGTTTTTTATGTTTTTGTTAAATAATGTAATGCAGCAGATCACGCAGTGGCAGCATAAAGACCAAGTAAGGTATTTGTTGCGCACAGGACAAATAGAGATAAATAAATAAAGTTTAGGCGATCTCTGTAATAGTAAAGTTAACAAGAGTACAAGCACGAGATTTTCAGTAGAAAACACGAGATAAGAAGAAAGAGCTAGCGACTTTCAGCGTTCTTGCTAAGGGCTTCTCAAAATCTTTAACACGCAGCAACTAACGTTCAGTTAAAAACTCTGGCGAAGAGGGTGCCGGCAAAGAACTGTAACTAGCCACGCCTCCTGCTGCAGCCAGGGGTTTTCGGACCGGTTGAGGCTGTGCGATGTAACCGAATTAGGAACGTCCAAAGAAGGGGGGCGAAACACATAAAACCTGAAAGGAACGGCGTACCAATAGTGTATGCTCCCAGAAATAAATCCGAGAGGCCATCCTTGACCCGTGGTCGCGGTGAGGCGAGACAAGTTCGCCCAAAGAGGGAACGAATTTGTTGCCGGCACTGTTAAACGGAAGACGGCGTCCCGCGGGAATCGGCGCCAATCCGCCGTCTGCACAAGTGGCGGTCGTAAGCCGCCGTAAGTGCGGACGCCGTAAAGCGAGCCGCCGCGACGCCGCGTAACCGCCCTTGAGGCGGCGTCGGCCAGCACTCGCCAGCGCGTCTCGGCGTAGCGCCGGACCGGATGTCTCCGCGAACGCTTTCCTGCACTCTGTTACAACTTGCTGATGGCTGCTGGGCATCAATTCAGCTTCCTTAGCTTGTGCTTAGTGATCAAACGACGAATTAAGAAAGTACGTGCTGGACACCACTATGCCCTTTGTTGTCCTCTGCATCTACATCTTCATCTAGATCTACAACGATACTCTGCAAATCACACTTAAGGGCAGAGGTTCATCGAACCACCTTCACAATACTTCTCTCTTATCCCACTCTCGAACAATGCTCGGAAAAAACGAATAACTACTGGCTGATCAAAAAGTCAGTTTAAACTTGAAAACTTAATAAACCACGGAATAATGTAGATAAAGAGGTAAAAATGACACACGTGCTTGGAATGACATGGGGTTTTATTAGAACCAAAAAAAAAAAAAATGTCACAAAATGTCCGACAGATGCGCGTTGTTTGATGATGATCGTGTGCTCAGCCACCACTTTCATCATGCTTGGCCTCCCAGGTCCCCAGACCTCAGTCCGTGCGATTAATGGCTTTGGGGTTGCCTGAAGTAGCAAGTGTATCGTAATGCGACATCTCTATGGATGCTGAACGACAACATCCGACGCCAGTGCCTCACCACAACTCCGGACATGCTTTATAGAGCTGTTCACAACATTATTCCTCGACTACAGCTATTGTTGAAGAATGATGGTGGACATATTGAGCATTTCCTGTAAAGAACATCATCTTTGCTTTGTCTTACTTTGTTATGCTAATTATTGCTATTCTGATCAGATAAAGCGCCATCTGTCGGACATTTTTTGAAATTTGGTATTTTTTTGGTTCTAATAAAACCCCATGTCATTCCAAGCATGTGTGTCAATTTGTACCTCTCTATCTTCATTATTCCGTGGTTTATTAAGTTGTACTCTGTTAATCGTAACTGGTAAGGATCCCACACCGCGCAGCAGTACTCCAAGAGGACGGAGAAGTGTAGTGCAGGCAGTCTCTTTAGTAAATGTGTTGCATCTTCTAACTGTTCCGCCAATAAAACACCGTCTTTGGTTCGACACTTTCTATCTATTCTTTCCCATTTAAGTTGTTCGTAATTGTGATTCCTAAGTATTTAGTTGAATTTACGGCCTTTAGATTTGATAGATTTATCGTGTAAGCGAAGTTCAACGGATTCCTTTTAGCACTCATGTGGTTGACCTCAAACATTTCATTGTTTGCGTCAATTGCTGCTTTTTGCACCATACACATACCTTTCATTTTTATTTAAAAGCCGGCCGTAGTGGCCGAGCGGTTCTAGGCGCTACAGTCTGGAACCGAGCGACCGCTACGGTCGCAGGTTCGAATCCTGCCTCGGGCATGGATGTGTGTCTTGTCCTTAGATTAGTTAGGTTTAAGTAGTTCTAAGTTCTAGGGCACTGATGACCTCAGCAGTGAACATGCAATATAAACTTTAGTGTTAGGTTGTCTTTTCCGGAAGGCTGTGTCTGGATTGAAGCCCTGTACACATGTAAAACATGGATGATAAGCACTTCAAGAAGAGAATAGAAAAATTTGAAATATATTTCCGGAAGGATGTATCTGAAGCCCTGTACACATGTAAAACGTGGATGATAAGCACTTCAAGAAGAGAGTAGAAAAATCTGAAATATAGTTCTGCGGAAATATACCGTAGATTGGATAGGCAGATTGGATAACTCATGCAGAGGTACTGAAGTGAACTTGGTTCAAATGGTTCAAATGGCTCTGAGCACTATGGGACTTAACATCGGAGGTCGTCAGTCCCCTAGAACTTAGAACTACTTAAACCTAACTAACCTAAGGACATCACACACATCCATGCCCGAGGGAGGATTCGAACCTGCGACCATAGCAGTCACGCGGTTCCGGACTGAAGCGCCTAGAACCGCTCGGCCACCGCCGCCGGCTTTGAAGTGAACTGGTGTGGAAAGAAATTTATGGCAAAACTTAGGCTAAAAGAAGGGCGCAGCCTGAGGTATCAAGGAATCGTCAGTTTGATGGCAATTGGGGGAAGCGGGGAGTTGGATAGGAAAGGGGGCTGAAATTTGTAGTCAGAAACTACTGTAAAGAGGTTAAATTGGATGTAGATCACAGAGATGTAGAGGCTTGTACAGGATAGACGGTGTCAACAGCTGCATCAACCCAGATTTCTGACTGAAACTACAAGAACAAAATAATTTTGAAAAATAAACAACTTTATTCTACGTAAAACACACTTTTTGTCTGTGTTCCACAAATTTTATTTTGAACAAAGTAGGTTCTGGGTTGCAAAGCCATTTCATTGCGTAATTGTTTCAGAAATGCTCTCCATGTCTAAAGTGTCTATAATCTCCCTCGGAAATTAAAAAGCTATTTTAATGTACCGTGATAGTACAACATACAACAAATAAATTAATTGCTGATAATATCACCACTGAAACTGAATGGTGGTTGTAGATTTCTTCTTTTATAGAACACCATAAGATATTAAGATCTTCGAAACAATAAATCTTCCGTCCTCAACTCAAAGATTGATTTGAAATTCATAGTACTATTGCAGGTGTCATTCCTTTGGCTTACTCCGACCACTTTGACTTCTGAAGTCAGTAATAAGATGATGTATAATTTTATGGGACGCATTCAAGTAGTATAGGTCGTCTGCTCATATTTAAGTTTTGACTGCCGATGCAGCAACGCCTATTAATTGCTCATAAAGCGCAGAAATCATTGTTTTGATGCAAAGCCGTTTGACTATGCTTGAAAGTAAAAAAAAAATCTTCGGAAACGCTTGTGTGGTGTCACCGCCAGACACCACCCTTGCTAGGTGGTAACCTTTACATCGGCCGCCGTCCGTTAGTATACGTCGGACCCGCGCGTCGCCACTATCAGTGATTGTAGACGGCAGGTCTAGTCTAGAGAGACTCCCTAGCACTCGCACCAGTTGTACAGCCGACTTTGCTAGCGATGGTTCACTGTCTACATACGCTCTCGTTTGCCGAGACGACAGTTAGCACAGCCTTCAGCTACGACCTAGCAAGGCGCCATATTCAGTTACTATAATTACTTTGTGAATCATGTACCGTCAAGAGCGACGAGTTAAGTATCATACTAATTCCGTCCGCTTTCTGAATTCTCATTCCTTGTCATGTTTCAGACCTCACATCAGTATAGTTCTTCCCTCTTCACGCCAGCCTGCGTGAGCTAAAACGCATGCATTTCGACCTCCTCTAGTAACACGGTGTTGGCTCTTCTGCCAACACAACAGCTTGTTTCCAACATCTCTGAAATGCATGCCTTAATCCTATTTTTCTTTTCTTTGTGTTAAAAGAACTCCTCACATTCAGCAGGAGCTGTGCCTTACGGGTGTTTGACATGTGAATTTACCCACGTTGTTCAAACCACATTTTATAGTCTTGTCAAGAGGAAGCTGGGATATTGAAAACTGTGTGCAAGGTGGGTACCACACATGGTTACCAACCATCTCAACAAACAAAGAGTACGAGAATGTAGTCCAGTTCTATCGGGCGGTCCTGAGGGAATTACATAATGAGATACTAAAAATAGTAGATGGGTTTTGCTAGTTGAGCAGCGAAATATACTGATCAGCCAAAATATTATGATCACTCCCCACCAAGACCCTGGTTGGAGCCTGGTGGCATCGCGGGCACGTGACGCGGTAACAATAGTATGTAAGCGGACCAGACACGGAGAGGGCATCACACCCCAGAGATGATATGGGCTGCAAGTGGGGAAATCCATTGAGATAAGCAGCTTTGACAAAGGGCAGGATGTTATTACGCAGAGATGTGGACGGGTATCTCGGAAACGGCGAAGCTGGTCGAATGTTCACGTGCTACTGTCATGAGCACCTATGAAAAGATGTAGGACAGAGGAACTACCACTGGGCACAAAATCTTTGGGCGTCCACGACTCTTCACAGAACTTGGCGTTCGGAGCTTTGTCTACTCTGTAAACTAGGATCTGTGGTGATCTGTGGTATCTCTGTGCTCTTGCACAGTGCTGGTGCACGCACAAGTGTTTCGGAGAACACCATTCATCGTACATTGACGAGCATGGAGCTCCACAGTAGGCGATCACTACATGTGAGCATGCTTATCCAACATTATCGTCAGTTATGATGGCACGGGACCTTCGGGATTCGACAGTCGATCAATGGAATCGCGTCGGCTTTTCGGGTGAACCACATTTTTGCTGCACTAGGTCGATGGTCATCTCCACAAACGCCGTCATTAGGGTGAATGGGGGTTTGAAAAGTGCGGCGCGTCACGGACGTAGGTTGATGGGAGACATTCTTCTGAGCTTACGTGGGACTAGTGATAGTAATCGAAGACTCGCTGATAGCTATGAACCACCTGCATCCCTTCATGCTTGATGTCTAGTCCGACGGCGATGTAATCTTTCAGCAGTACAACTGTCAGTGTCTAGGAGCCAGAACAGTGCTACCGAGATTTGAAAAGCATTATAATGAACTCAAGTTGCTGTCTAGGCGATCGAATTCGCCTGAGGTAAATCTTATGGAACCCATCGATTCGCAATCGGACGCCATTATCGAGCACAAAAACCAGCGGCCCGTTATTTCCGCGAATTACATGACCTGTGCGTAGACCTCTAGTGACACATTCCTCCACAAATCTACCAACAAACTGTCGAATCCCTGATACGCAGAATGTGTTGATGTATTTCGTTCCAAAGACGAACAAACAAGTTATTGAGCATGTGGTCATAACGTTTTGGCTCATCAGCATGACTAAATGTGACGGAGGAAAGTTTTTGGGTCATTGTCGACAAACATGGACATGTACACTCCTGGAAATTGAAATAAGAACACCGTGAATTCATTGTCCCAGGAAGGGGAAACTTTATTGACACATTCCTGGGGTCAGATACATCACATGATCACACTGACAGAACCACAGGCACATAGACACAGGCAACAGAGCATGCACAATGTCGGCACTAGTACAGTGTATATCCATCTTTCGCAGCAATGCAGGCTGCTATTCTCCCATGGAGACGATCGTAGAGATGCTGGATGTAGTCCTGTGGAACGGCTTGCCATGCCATTTCCACCTGGCGTCTCAGTTGGACCAGCGTTCGTGCTGGACGTGCAGACCGCGTGAGACGACGCTTCATCCAGTCCCAAACATGCTCTATGGGGGACAGATCCGGAGATCTTGCTGGCCAGGGTAGTTGACTTACACCTTCTAGAGCACGTTGGGTGGCACGGGATACATGCGGACGTGCATTGTCCTGTTGGAACAGCAAGTTCCCTTGCCGGTCTCGGAATGGTAGAACGATGGGTTCGATGACGGTTTGGATGTACCGTGCACTATTCAGTGTCCCCTCGACGATCACCAGTGGTGTACGGCCAGTGTAGGAGATCGCTCCCCACACCATGATGCCGGGTGTTGGCCCTTGTGCCTCGGTCGTATGCAGTCCTGATTGTGGCGCTCACCTGCACGGCGCCAAACACGCATACGACCATCATTGGCACCAAGGCAGAAGCGACTCTCATCGCTGAAGACGACACGTCTCCATTCGTCCCTCCATTCACGCCTGTCGCGACACCACTGGAGGCGGGCTGCACGATGTTGGGGCGTGAGCGGAAGACGGCCTAACGGTGTGCGGGACCGTAGCCCAGCTTCATGGAGACGGTTGCGAATGGTCCTCGCCGATACCCCAGGAGCAACAGTGTCCCTAATTTGCTGGGAAGTGGCGGTGCGGTCCCCTACGGCACTGCGTAGGATCCTACGGTCTTGGCGTGCATCCGTGCGTCGCTGCGGTCCGGTCCCAGGTCGACGGGCACGTGCACCTTCCGCCGACCACTGGCGACAACATCGATGTACTGTGGAGACCTCACGCCCCACGTGTTGAGCAATTCGGCGGTACGTCCACCCGGCCTCCCGCATGCCCACTATACGCCCTCGCTCAAAGTCCGTCAACTGCACATACGGTTCACGTCCACGCTGTCGCGGCATGCTACCAGTGTTAAAGACTGCGATGGGGCTCCGTATGCCACGGCAAACTGGCTGACACTGACGGCGGCGGTGCACAAATGCTGCGCAGCTAGCGCCATTCGACGGCCAACACCGCGGTTCCTGGTGTGTCCGCTGTGCCGTGCGTGTGATCATTGCTTGTACAGCCCTCTCGCAGTGTCCGGAGCAAGTATGGTGGGTCTGACACACCGGTGTCAATGTGTTCTTTTTTCCATTTCCAGGAGTGTATATCTATACTAACGTGGGGCAGGAGAGCTTCTGTAAGGTTTGGAAGGTAGGAGACGAGGTACTGGCAGAACTAAAGCTGTGAGCAGCGGGCGTGAGTCGTGCTTCGGTAGCTCAGTTGGTAGAGCACTTGCCCGCGAAAGGCAAAGGTCCCGAGTTCGAGTCTCGGTCGGGCACACAGTTTTAATCTGCAAGGAAGTTTCATATCAGCGCACACTCCGCTGCAGAGTGAAAATCTCATTCTGGAATTTATTTCATTATATTCGTGAACTAAATGAGGCAATATTTCGTAAGTTTAAAACGTTGGGCAACTTGGAATAACCCTTGACCAATCGTGAAAATGGTCATAGAGCTTGTATTTTTATTTTTTTCTATTTTATATTTTAAGTCTTCAGTCTTCTGGCTGGTACGATGCAGCCCGTAGTGAATTCTCCTATGACGTCATTTTCATCTCAGAGTAGCAACTACAACCTATGTCCTCAATTATTTCCTGGATCTAACCAATATCTATTCTTTCTCTTTAGTTTTTGCCCACTACAGCTCCATGTATTACCATGGAAGTTATACTCCGACGTCTTAACAGATGTCCTATCATCTTGTCCCTTCTTCTTGTCAGTGTTTTCTATATATTCCTTTCCTTGCCGATTCTGTGGAGAATCTCCTCATTCCTTACACTGTCAGTCCACCTAATTTTCAACGTTCTTCTGTAGCACCACATCTCAAATGCTTCGATTGTCTTCTCTTCCTGTTTTCCCACAGACAATGTTTCACTACCACACTATTGTGTGCTTCAAAACTACTTTCTCAGAAATTTCTTCCTCAAATTAGAGGCTATGTAGGATTTTCTTGGCCAGAAATAGCTTTTTTTTTTGCCAGTGCTAGTCTGCTTTTTATGTCTACATTGCTCCGTCCATCATGGGTTACTTTGTTGCCTGGGTAGCAGGATTCCGTAACTTCGTCTACATTGTGAACCACAGTTCTGATGTTAAGTTTCTCACTGTTTTCATTTCTGCTACTTCTCATTACTTTCATCTTTCTTCAATTTCCTCTCTTTCTTCTTTCCAGCAGACTGGATGCATGAGGTGTGAAGCTGATTCTGCGATAATTCTCGCACTTATCACTTCTTGCTATCGTTGGAATTGTGTAGATGATGTTTGGCCGAAAGTCTGATCGTATATCGCCAGTCTTATAAATTCTACACGCTAAAGTGAATAGTTGTTTTGTTGCCACCTCACCCAATGATTTTGGAAATTCCAATAAAATTTTATCCATCCCTAAGTGACTTCTACTTCTATATTCCTGAATTTCTTTGAATGTTTTTGTACTTCCTTCTTTCATATAACTGAAGTATTTCTTCTGTTACCCACAGTTTCTTCGAAGTTACCCTCCTTGTTACTATGCTTTTTTTTCCAACATCTGTCAGTACTTCCGTATCTCATTTCTTCGTGCGTTGTTTCTTCCTGACAAGTCAGTTAGTCTTCAGACTATGCTTAATCATTACTAAATAGTGATATGAGTCTATATCTGTTCCTAGGTATACTTTACTATTCAATATCTGATTTCGGAATCTCTGCTTGACCATGGTGTAGTCTAACTAGAATCTTTCCGTACCTCAAGTCCTTTTGCACGTATACCGCCTTCTATTGTGATTCTTGAACAGAATATTCGCTATTACTAGCTGAAATTTATTGCAGAAGTCAATTAGTCTTTCTCATTCCTACAAACGAACCCGTATTCTGTCGTAATCCTTTCTTCTATTCCTGCCTCCAATTCCCCATGACAATTACATTTTCATCTCCCTTTACGTATTGGATTACCCGTTCAGTACTCTCATACACTTGCCCTATCTCTTCAGCTTGCGACAACGGCGTATATACCTGAACTAATGGTTTCAGTGTTGGAATGCTGTCGATTCTGACGAGGATAACCCTATCACTGAACTGTTCACAGTAACTCATTCTGTGCCCTACCGTCGTAATAATAACGAATCCTACTCCCGTTACACAATTTTCTGCTACTTTTGATACTGTTACCCTGTTATGCTGCTGTTACCCTATAGTCATCTGACCAAAAATCCTTGTCTTCTTTCCATATCACTTCACTGACCCCTCCTATATATATAGACTGAGACTTTGCGTTTCCCTTTTCAGATTTTCTACCTTTCCTACCACGTTCAAGCTTCTGACATTCCACGCCCCGACTCGTAGAATATTATCATGTCGTTGGTCATTCAATCTTTTTCTCATGGTCACCTCGCTCATGGCAGTCCCCTCCCAGAGATGGAGTCCTAGCGTGGAATCTTTTGCCAATATAGAGATCACCATAACTCTTTTTCAGTTAATGTCCTATGGAATGGTTCAAATGGCTCTGAGCATTATGCGACTTAATTTCTGAGGTCATCAGTCGCCTAGAACTTAGAACTAATTAAACCTAACTAACCTAAGGACATCACACACATCCATGCCCGAGGCAGGATTTGAACCTGCGACCGTAGCGGTCGATCGGCTCCAGACTGTAGCGCCTAGAACCGCAGGGCCACTCCGGCCGGCTCCACAATTTATTTTTAATGCATTGGTTTTCATTGTTTTCTGAATCCTCGTACTGTTGATCAATGTTGATTCTTCCGCCGTAACTGGTAGCGTTATTGGAATTATATACCCGTAAACTAGAAGAGTGGCGGTATATGGAAGATGACGTGTCACGCTAGTGGTTATCAGACATACAAAACCTCGAGACGATCTTCGCTGCGAGGAAGATCGTCGATGAAACTTCAACTGCGAGCGACGCATTTGATGAGGGTACAGTTTAGCGTGAGTGCGTCGCGGGGAAATTCAACAGCGTCCACTGGTAGACGCAACAAGAGGGTGAGAAGCGTTATGCATCACGGAGAGGCTTGCTGTTGAAATTGGGAGTGCGTCCTTCCAGGAAGAGTCAGGCAGCAGACATTGCTTTAGTCCACACAATTCTTGCTAAATGACCACCACGAGAAAATCAGACAAATTGGATCTCATATAGGGTGGTCAAAAAGAAACTGGCCCAAATAATGTTTCATACCCGTTAAGAAAGACGTCCCAACTTATGTTAATTAAAATAATAGCACACTATAAAACAATATAGCTACATTGTTCACTGAAACGTTGTAAGTAAATACGAATATAAGACAAATAAATCTCCGAATATGTATAATGAAGATGGCAACGCAGTAACTGTGTATAGTATGGGTCAGGAGATACATGAAATGTCAGTGTAGAACGTGTACCGAAGACCGGGATGAAGGCGATGATACAAGCCCCCGGAATCAGTAACAAAAACTGCTAGATGTATGCGCAGTATAAATCTGTTGTACGACAGAGTAGCGCGTAGTACTGCTGCCAGCGATAAACACAACAAATTATACCAAATTCCTGCAATAAATAGTCTTACAACCTGTTTACCCTCGAGCGGGCGCGCCTGTGTATAAGGTGCACCATCCGCAAATAACATTGTCGTCTACAAATCCATTGTTGTTTTACAATAGCAAGTCGCTACCTATTCCTGCATTATTGTTTCAGATACCACAATGAGATGTGAGTCATAGGTTCACGTGAGCTACAGTAATTTAAAATGAACTGCGAGTGTGTGTGTGTGTGTGTGTGTCAGTGTACAAAGAACGCTACGCCCTCAGTCATGAAACTAATTTTTCTTTCACTTTTATTTCATTCCTTTTTAATCGAATCAAAAGGTAACACATAACAAACGGGTATACCACGATCCAGGGCGAGATCAAAGCTGACAGACAACGAGCTTGATTGGTTACTCAACGAGGATCCAGAGTTCAACTCTCTACCAGACAACGAAAACGATGACGACTCTGAAGAAGAAGAGGAATTTATCACACCAAGTGACCACGATTCAGATTCTGATCAAGTACACGATTCAGATGATGACTGTGAAGGGATACACTCCACTAATGGTATTTTTATTTGGCGGGACAAAACGTGTAAACTGGAATGAAATATGTCCTAATGTGACTTCAGAAACAAAAAGAATATTGTGAAAATATTCCCTGGGCCTACACTTCTTGCCAGACGGGTCACAAGCAAAACAAGGAATTTATCACACCAAGTGACCACGATTCAGATTCTGATCAAGTCCACGATTCAGATGATGACTGTGAAGGGATACACTCCACTAATGGTATTTTTATTGGGTGGGACAAAACGTGTAAACTGGAATGAAATATGTCCTAATGTGACTTCAGAAACAAAAAGAACATTGCGAAAATATTCCCTGGGCCTACACTTGTTGCCAGACGGGTCACAAGCGAAACAAGGAATTTATCACACCAAGTGACCACGATTCAGATTCTGATCAAGTCCACGATTCAGATGATGACTGTGAAGGGATACACTCCACTAATGGTATTTTTATTGGGCAGGACAAAACGTGTAAACTGGAATGAAATATGTCCTAATGTGACTTCAGAAACAAAAAGAACATTGTGAAAATATTCCCTGGGCCTACACTTGTTGCCAGACGGGTCACAAGCGAAACAAGGAATTTATCACACCAAGTGACCACGATTCAGATTCTGATCAAGTCCACGATTCAGATGATGACTGTGAAGGGATACACTCCACTAATGGTATTTTTATTGGGTGGGACAAAACGTGTAAACTGGAATGAAATATGTCCTAATGTGACTTCAGAAACAAAAAGAACATTGTGAAAATATTCCCTGGGCCTACACTTTTTGCCAGACAGGTCACAAGCGAAACAAGGAATTTATCACACCAAGTGACCACGGTTCAGATTCTGATCAAGTCCACGATTCAGATGATGACTGTGAAGGGATACACTCCACTAATGGTATTTTTATTGGGCGGGACAAAACGTGTAAACTGGAATGAAATATGTCCTAATGTGACTTCAGAAACAAAAAGAATATTGTGAAAATATTCCCTGGGCCTACACTTGTTGCCAGACGGGTCACAAGCGAAACAAGGAATTTATCACACCAAGTGACCACGATTCAGATTCTGGTCAAGTCCACGATTCAGATGATGACTGTGAAGGGATACACTCCACTAATGGTATTTTTATTGGGCGGGACAAAACGTGTAAACTGGAATGAAATATGTCCTAATGTGACTTCAGAAACAAAAAGAATATTGTAAAAATATTCCCTGGGCCTACACTTGTTGCCAGACGCGTCACAAGCGAAACAGAGGTTTTATGAACAATAGTCAGGCTGGAAATGATTTATGAAATTGTAAAATAGGCGAATATATTATTCAGTCTAAGAAAGAATGTGTACAGTATGCAATGGAAAGGGATGATAAGAAAATTGCAAGGTGTGAAATAATGGCATTCTTGGGATTGCTGAATCTCATCAGGACTAAGAAATCAAACCACGCAAATGTGACTGAACTGCGGATAACAGATGGTACTGGGTGGGAACTTTTCAAACTGTGGTATCTCACAAAGGGCTCGCACTAGAATCCTGCAGCGAACACCACTGACATTCTGATTTACGCTACTTAGTTTGTCAGTGTCAGTGGTCATTGTTCCATTTAAAATGATAATGTTTGACAAAAAAATACACTTTCGTAGCATTATTACAATTTTTTTCTTGGCTAATAGTACAAGGCCCTGATTAAAAATCCTTTCTGTAAAAATCGCACATCTATTTCCGCAACATTTGCTGTGAAAGTTTTAAGTGATTCGCCTGGGATACGTAGATCCATTTTTATAATATGTATGGATTCTTCTGTCAGCAACATTACGCCCCCTTTGGAGAACTCCATCGCTCTCGCAAACCATGTCACAACAATAAAAATAGAGAACATAGCAAACGAAAGCCTTCCGTTATGCTGGCGCCAAAGATGAGAGAACACGAACTTCCTCTGATGATACGGTAAGAGAGCGAGAACTAGCGGAACACGAGTGAACACAAGCGGATGCGAAACGTACATGACGGAATGCCGTTTGCTCACTCGCCAAGCGTTTGCGCCAGAGACGAATCTCGTTTGCTGTTGCTCGTCCGTTTTTATTTGCCTCGGGAGCTTCATACGGAGATGTTTGTCTTGTGACAAATACCAAGTGATCTTAATATAAATGTGCAAATAATTGGAACTGTAAGCAACTTTCTTGCGCGGGCGATTCCCAGATTACAAATACTACCATTTAACTCCAAGACGGAGCGCTGAAGTCGTGCAGGTCACAGTTGGAATTCGTCAAGTGATCAGGAAAGCAAGGCATGAAATACACGTTAGTATCAATTTGTGGGCACGCAGTGTTGAGAAAAAAAGGACTGTACACGTTATCGGACGAATTAACAGAAGCTCTTTATAAATGGAGAACATTACCTTTGCAGGACGACAATAGATATACAGGGTGGTCCATTGATAGTGACCGAGCCAAATATCTCACGAAATAAGCATCAAACGAAAAAACTACGAAGAACGAAACGCGTCTAGCTTGAAGGGGGAAGCCAGATGGCGCTATGGTTGGCCCGCTAGATGGCGCTGCCATAGGTCAAACGTGTATCAACTGCGTTTTTTTAAATAGGAACCCCCATTTTTTATTACATATTCGTCTAGTACGTAAAGAAATATCAATGTTTTAGCTGGACCACTTTTTTTGCTTTGTGATAGATGGCACTGTAATAGTCACAAACGTATAAGTACGTGGTATTTGCTTCGTGATACGTTACCCGTGTTAAAATGGACCGTTTACCAATTGCGGAAAAGGTTGACATAGTGTTGATGTATGGCTATTGTGATCAAAATACCCAAAGGGCGTGTGCTATGTATGCTACTCGGTATCCTGGACGACATCATTCAAGTGTCCGGACCGTTCGCCGGATAGTTACGTTATTTAAGGAAACAGGAAGTGTTCAGCCACATGTGAAACGTCAACCACGACCTGCAAAAAATGATGATCCCCAAGTAGGTGTTTTAGCTGCTGTCACGACTAATCCACACATCAGTAACAGACAATTGTGCGAGAATCGGGAATCTCAAAAACGTCGGTGTTGAAAATGCTACATCAACATCGATTGCTCCCATACCATATTTCTATGCACCAGCAATTGCATGGCAACGACTTTGAACGTCGTGTACAGTTCTGCCACTGGGCACAAGAGAAATTATGGACGATGACAGATTTTTTGCAGACGTTCTATTTAGCGCCGAAGCGTCATTCACCAACACCGGTAACGTAAACCGGCATAATATGCACTATTGGGCAACGGAAAATCCACGATGGCTGCGACAAGTGGAACATCAGCGACCTTGGCGGGTTACTGTATGGTGCGGCATTATGGGAGGAAGGATAATTGGCCCCCATTTTATCGATGGCAATCTAAATGGTGCAATATATGCTATTTCCTACGTAATGTTCTACCGATGTTACTACAAGGTGTTTCACTGCATGACAGAATGGCAATGTACTTCCAACATGATGGATGTCCGGCACATAGCTCGTGTGCGCTTGAAGCGGTATTGAATGGCATATTTCATGACAGGTGGATTGGTCGTCGAAGCACCATACCATGGCCCGCACGTTCACCGGATCTGACGTCCCCGGATTTCTTTCTGTGGGGAAAGTTGAAGGATATTTGCTATCGTGATCCACCAACAACGCCTGACAACATGCGTCAGCGCATTGTCAATGCATATGCGAACATTACGGAAGGCGAACTACTCGCTGTTGAGAGGAATGTTGTTACACGTATTGCCAAATGCACTGAGGTTGACGGACATCATTTTGAGCATTTATTGTACTAATGTGGTATTTACAGGTAATCACACTGTAACAGCAACGATAAGTTCACAAAAGTACATGATCACATTGGAACAACCGAAATAAAATGTTCAAACGTACCTACGTTCTGTATTTTAGTTTAAAAAACCTACCTGTTAGCAATTGTTCGTCTAAAATTGTGAGCCATATGTTTGTGACTATAACAGCGCCATCTGTCACAAAGCGAAAAAAGTTGCCCAACTAAACTTCATATTTCTTTACGTACTACACAAATATGTAATAAAAAATGGGGTTTTCTATGGCAGCGCCTTCTAGCGGGCCAACCATAGCGCCGTCTGGCTTCCCCCTTCAAGCTAGACAAGTTTCGTTTTTTGTAGTTTTTTTTGACGCTTATTTCGTGAGATACACTCCTGGAAATGGAAAAAAGAACACATTGACACCGGTGTGTCAGACCCACCATACTTGCTCCGGACACTGCGAGAGGGCTGTACAAGCAATGATCACACGCACGGCACAGCGGACACACCAGGAACCGCGGTGTTGGCCGTCGAATTGCGCTAGCTGCGCAGCATTTGTGCACCGCCGCCGTCAGTGTCAGCCAGTTTGCCGTGGCATACGGAGCCCCATCGCAGTCTTTAACACTGGTAGCATGCCGTGACAGCGTGGACGTGAACCGTATGTGCAGTTGACGGACTTTGAGCGAGGGCGTATAGTGGGCATGCGGGAGGCCGGGTGGACGTACCGCCGAATTGCTCAACACGTGGGGCGTGAGGTCTCCACAGTACATCGATGTTGTCGCCAGTGGTCGGCGGAAGGCGCACGTGCCCCTCGACCTGGGACCGGACCGCAGCGACGCACGGATGCACGCCAAGACCGTAGGATCCTACGCAGTGCCGTAGGGGACCGCACCGCCACTTCCCAGCAAATTAGGGACACTTGCTCCTGGGGTATCTGCGAGGACCATTCGCAACCGTCTCCATGAAGCTGGGCTACGGTCCCGCACACCGTTAGGCCGTCTTCCGCTCACGCCCCAACATCGTGCAGCCCGCCTCCAGTGGTGTCGCGACAGGCGTGAATGGAGGGACGAATGGAGACGTGTCGTCTTCAGCGATGAGAGTCGCTTCTGCCTTGGTGCCAATGATGGTCGTATGCGTGTTTGGCGCCGTGCAGGTGAGCGCCACAATCAGGACTGCATACGACCGAGGCACACAGGGCCAACACCCGGCATCATGGTGTGGGGAGCGATCTCCTACACTGGCCGTACACCACTGGTGATCGTCGAGGGGACACTGAATAGTGCACGGTACATCCAAACCGTCATCGAACCCATCGTTCTACCATTCCTAGACCGGCAAGGGAACTTGCTGTTCCAACAGGACAATGCACGTCCGCATGTATCCCGTGCCACCCAACGTGCTCTAGAAGGTGTAAGTCAACTACCCTGGCCAGCAAGATCTCCGGATGTGTCCCCCATAGAGCATGTTTGGGACTGGATGAAGCGTCGTCTCACGCGGTCTGCACGTCCAGCACGAACGCTGGTCCAACTGAGGCGCCAGGTGGAAATGGCATGGCAAGCCGTTCCACAGGACTACATCCAGCATCTCTACGATCGTCTCCATGGGAGAATAGCAGCCTGCATTGCTGCGAAAGGTGGATATACACTGTACTAGTGCCGACATTGTGCATGCTCTGTTGCCTGTGTCTATGTGCCTGTGGTTCTGTCAGTGTGATCATGTGATGTATCTGACCCCAGGAATGTGTCAATAAAGTTTCCCCTTCCTGGGACAATGAATTCACAATGTTCTTATTTCAATTTCCAGGAGTGTATTTGGCCCGGTCACGATCAATGGACCACCCTGTACATTACGCACGGCGGGGTACCACCCCATTTTCTACGCTCGTCAACACAGTACCCAGACACGTATTTGTAGTGAGTCACATATTAGTCGAGGAGGTCTAGTAGCACGGCTTCCCCTCCGACTTGACATTAATCCCCTCGATTTCTGGCTATAGGGACACCGAAAGGCATTGGGGTATTTGACAGCCACCCACAACGTACAGCCGCTACAGAAGTTTGTAATCCATGCATGTGACTAAACCCAAGAACAGCCAGGTATGTTCGCACCTCATGGGAAGAAGAGTTGGAAGATGCTTACGAAAGAGTGGGAGCCACGTAGAGAATGTCATACACTCTTGTTAGGCTGATGAGCGCCACAAAACTGAATACTTTGCGTCTCAATAAATATTAGTTTACGCACATGTGATTCTAGAATATCACCCTGTACAAGATTTACAACTGCCAAACATAAATTCTGTGTAAGATCTCGAATTTGTCTGTTCTCTTTTTTCAATCAGATTACTCCACGGACAAATATCTCTGGAGTTTTGAAGCACAAGAGCTGATGAAAATTTAGGACGACTCCGTAATAAATGTTTAGATTAAAGGGCGCTGAATTTGCCTGTTTAACATTACAGTTATTCCCAGCACTGGCCATAAATAAAGGGTCACATATAAACAGAGTTCGATTGTAAATATTTAATACAATTAATAATTCATTATAGATGGACCGAAATTATTAATAAAGAGGGGGCGCATTTAGCACGCTTTAATGAAAATTGGTGGGAGCTGAAAGGCAATGGAACACATGATGTCTGTGATATTAATTATATAACTGATAATTTTTAGTGTACTTTGCGATTTAGCGTAGAAGGGAATTGTCAATCGGCGGCGGATTTATAATGCCACAATTCCAGAATACGCTTACATAAATTATGTATTGAACAGAGTCCTGTCCTTGCTCATAACGCGGAATTTCGGCGCGCATTAAACTCACCTATCATCGAGAACGCAAGTTAATTTAATATCTCCTCTCCCGTATCGAGTGGGCACATCTCGGCGAGCAGACAAGTCACAAAGTCACACCTGCACATTGTGATCTCTTTGTTTACTTCTGATTTAATTTTTTAACTGTCAACGTTTGGCGCACACGCCATGCATCCTGTCTGTACCGTATTACGTATGTGGTTCATCTGCACTTAATAGGCCCGGTCGCTTTGTTTTAAATTTTTCAGTAAATTCTCCGTTCTTTCAATTTCAAACCTACTCACACACAAATTATAATGTTATGGTATGACAGATCGTTTAACAAGAACAAACATAGGTTACCAACAATCTGTTGATCCTGGTCTGTAGCTCTGACAATTAATTGCAAGTAAAACGATTGGTGAAATTTCCTATTGTTGTGGTAAGTTCCTATGGGACCAAACTGCTGAGGTCATCGGTTCCTAGGTTTAATCACTACTTAATCTAACTTAAACTTACAAGGGGAGGCCGCCAATTGTGAAATTCAGATTCGATTCATACTGCGCATAATAAAAGCTCATGGCCAGAGGTGTAATGTGGCAAAGCACCAAGATGCACTTCTCAGCCGTTGTCGAGAAAATCGACAGTTAAAAGAAACCGTTGCGGTGAAATACTCTCTACGAGTAACAATTTTCTACAGCGTCGTGGCGCAGCGGCAACCGCTCGGGTTCATAATCCGAAAGTCGCCGAATCGAATCTCGCGCCATGCAATTTTTCTTATTATTAGTTTTTTGTAATTCATATATATATATATATATATATATATATATATATATATATATATAAACTATTAATGAATTGCTTATGCATCTTGGTGAAGGCGGATCGCTCTCCAATTGTACCGCCTCCATTTTTCCGTTTGTTTAACAGGGTGTACCAAAGCTCTCACCTCCGCACTGACTACATATATATATATATATAATTCCCGGCAATCAGTTGCAACAATTATGAATATAATAAGTTGTTGAAAGTCGTTTGTCGTGGAAAAACTGGCGACTTCGAACATCATTATGTTTTCCGCAAACAAAGTTGTATTTCACAAATGTTATTAATTCTCTTCATAATGTTAACCACGTATAGTTAACGGAAGACGTAGAAACGATATTCCGAAACGAATACGTATAGCGTAATTCAAACATTCGAATTAGAATAGAGACCCCACGAACACAAATTTGCTGTGGCAGATATGAAATATAAACTCCGTTACTCGCTCGTTACACTTGAAGGACAGATGTTGAATGGGCCGAAACGAGCCGCAGCATAACAGCGTAGTTGCCTGCTAACTTCGAAAGAAGGTAGATGCGATCCCTAGCGCAACTTATAACATCGTCGAAAATCAGTGCGGACATGAGAGTTTTGGTACACCCTGTTAAACAAACGGAAAAATGGAGGCGGTACAATTGGAGAGCGATCCGCCTTCACCAACATGCATAAGCAATTCATTAATGTTTGAATTACAAAAAACTAATAATAAGAAAAATTGCATGGCGCGAGATTCGATCCGGCGACTTTCGGATTACGAACCCGAGCGCTTACCGCTGCGCCACGACACTGTAGAAAATTATTAATCGTAGAGAGTATTTCACCGCAACGGTTTCTTTTAACTGTCGATTTTCTCGACAACGGCTGAGAAGTGCATCTTGGTGCTTTGCCACATTAGACCTCTGGCCATGAGCTTTTATTATGCGCAGTATGAATCGAATCTGAATTTCACAATTGGCGGCCTCCCCTTGTTAAACACACCCATGCCCGCATGAGGACTCGAACCTCGGACTGGGGGAGTGGAGGGGGGAGGTGGGGGGGACCGCGCGAACCGTTGCAAGGCGCCTTAGGGCGCGCGGCTACCCCGCGCGGCGAAATTTCCTTTCATTTTTGTAGTCCACAGACGAGGAATAGTTTCAGCCGAAGAATTCCAGCTAACTGCAGATCTGTTCGTGGTGTTTTGCACCTATGAAAATCCCACTAGTTACTAATGCCAAGTAAAAGATAATTGAGACAGTTTCATTTCTGTAATCCACGAGTGAAACGTCATAAAATAAAGCTGCAAGCTCTTTTCCTCGCTTATATGTTTCCTGAAATTAAATACCTACAAAATACCTTTCGCCTTTATAAGTCGTCGTATCTCAAAAGACTGTGGTTCGCAAAGACAGGGAGGGGTTGGGGGATGGGGGATAGATTCGTTGCTTACTTAGCATGGTTTTAGGGTCCTTAACGTCGCACTAATTCACCTGTATTATACAGCAATCACATCTTTTCAACCAAGCAACCAAAGTGCTAAAACATCGATAGGATGATTAAACTGAAGGAAATAAACGCATCTAGAACTTCAAACATTAAGGTTTAGGTGATTAATACCTGTCTGTCGAGGGGTTATCCCGATAAACATCGGAAGACATTACAGTCACGTGAATATTATTCAGTGTACTATTATAGACTCAATGCCTTGCTCTTCAAGGGCTGTTAGATTGTGTTTCGTTAAAGTTGAGTTAAAAAGAAGTGTTCTAAATATCTACAAATCCGAGACAATGTGACAATTTACAAATGCTGATCCGATCTAAAATTTCTGATGTATAAACTTTCAAAGCCACCTTGTTCTTCGCGTGTTTAAATTCCAGTGCTACTGTCTTACGGTGTTGGCGATGGCATCTACATCTACATTTATACTCCGCAAGCCTCCCAACGGTGTGTGGCGGAGGGCACTTTACGTCCCACTGTCATTACCTCCCTTTCCTGTTCCAGTCGCGTATGGTTCGCGGGAAGAACGACTGTCTGAAAGCCTCCGTGCGCGCTCTAATCTCTCTAATTTTACATTCGTGATCTCCTCGGGAGGTATAAGTAGGGAGAAGCAATATATTCGATACCTCATCCAGAAACGCACCCTCTCGAAACCTGGCGAGCAAGCTACACCGCGATGCAGAGCGCCTCTCTTGCAGAGTCTGCCACTTGAGTTCGTTAAACATCTCCGTACCGCTATCACGGTTACCAAACAACCCTGTGACGAAACGCGCCGCTCTTCTTTGGATCTTGTCTATCTCCTCCGTCAACCCGATCTGGTACGGATCCCACACTGATGAGCAATACTCAAGTATAGGTCGAACGAGTGTTTTGTAAGCCACCTCCTTTGTTGATGGACTACATTTTCTAAGGACTCTCCCAATGAATCTCAACCTGGTACCCGCCTTACCAACAATTAATTTTATATGATCATTCCACTTCAAATCGTTCCGCACGCATACTCCCAGATGTTTTACAGAAGTAACTGCTACCAGTGTTTGTTCCGCAATCATATAATCATACAATAAAGGATCCTTCTTTCTATGTATTCGCAATACATTACATTTGTCTATGTTAAGGGTCAGTTGCCACTCCCTGCACCAAGTGCCTATCCGCTGCAGATCTTCCTGCATTTCGCTACAATTTTCTAATGCTGCAAATTCTCTGTATACTACAGCATCATCCGCGAAAAGCCGCATGGGACTCCCGACACTATCTACTAGGTCATTTATATATATTGTGAAAAGCAATGGTCCCATAACACTCCCCTGTGGCACGCCAGAGGTTACTTTAACGTCTGTAGACGTCTCTCCATTGATAACAACATGCTGTGTTCTGTTTGCTAAAAACTCTTCAATCCAGCCACACAGCTGGTCTGATATTCCGTAGGCTCTTACTTTGTTTGTCAGGCGACAGTGCGGAACTGTATCGAACGCCTTCCGGAAGTCAAGAAAAATAGCATCTACCTGGGAGCCTGTATCTAATATTTTCTGGATCTCATGAACAAATAAAGCGAGTTGGGTCTCACACGATCGCTGTTTCCGGAATCCATGTTGATTCCTACATAGTAGATTCTGGGTTTCCAAAAACGACATGATACTCGAGCAAAAAACATGTTCTAAAATCCTACAACAGATCGACGTCAGAGATATAGGTCTATAGTTTTGCGCATCTGCTCGACGACCCTTCTTGAAGACTGGGACTACCTGTGCTCTTTTCCAATCATTTGGAACCTTCCGTTCCTCTAGAGACTTGCGTTACACGGCTGTTAGAAGGGGGGCAAGTTCTTTCGCGTACTCTGTGTAGAATCGAATTGGTATCCCGTCAGGTCCAGTGGACTTTCCTCTGTTGAGTGATTCCAGTTGCTTTTCTATTCCTTGGACACTTATTTCGATGTCAGCCATTTTTTCGTTTGTGCGAGGATTTAGAGAAGGAACTGCAGTGCGGTCTTCCTCGGTGAAACAGCTTTGGAAAAAGGTGTTTAGTATTTCAGCTGACATCTTCTATGTTGTACGGTAAAGCAGAGAAATCTTAGCATTATTCCAGTTTTGCAGAATTGTCTTCCTCCATAGACATTCTGCAAATAATTTCGTAAATTCATTATGCGTTACTTGTCCTCCAGCTTTAGAGTTTCTATTATGCCACTATACTCTCCATGCACCACTCATTTCTTCATAGCTCTAATCACTTAACTCATCTAATTTCGCATACTTTTGGAAAGTTATTAGTTTGAATATATTATTTTTCTGATTTATGTCATAAAGTATATAAATATTTAAAGAAACATTGAAGCTTGTCTCCCTAATGCTTGTTACTGTGCCTCCTCACATTTTAATTGACGAAATGTAGTATCTGTGTAATTCAGGTTTCAAACACTTGTTTTTTCAAATTTTTCTTGTATCAAAGTTTCATGTATCTTTACCACTCTCACATTCGCATGACGACATTTGAACAATTTTGGCTAACTAAGCACACTTTACAGATTTCCTGTTGGCGTTTAAAACAAGCTGGCACTTTCTCTATAACAGTTTTGTCATTTCAAAATTAATTCACTGAATTCGAACTCCTTGACATCAGGTGTATTAGGTAGAGAACTACACCCGAGTAGTGACATATGAAAATTTGTTCGATGCCGGGATTCGTACTCGTATTCACCACTTCGTCACAAGTGGTCGCCTTAACCTCTTCGGTTATCCTTGGACGTTGCGCGGACCAACCCAAACCACCATATGTCGTACTATCTACATCCTTACATCGAAGTCCACTGAATTCATCAGCTAATTCTTGCAATACTTCTTGGATTCCCACAACAGAGAGAATGAGAAAACGAGGACTCGAGGTCAGTGTTGTTGTCGTCGTGTGTCCGCCGAGACTTGTAATAGGCTGTAGGCAGAGTGAGATACGGCAATTTGTGTCGGTCGGAGGAGCGCACACGGGTAACCGGAGACGACTGCTTGTGTTTAGCGGAAAACTGATGTGAAAGAATTCGGCGTCAGCGAATTAATTTCGAGTTATATGCTATAGCTGTGGATCTTCAACAGTACCTGTTCAGGCATGAATGTAAATATAACAATCGAAATTTTCCAACCTTTAGCTTTCTGTACGCTTGCAACATTACTGCTTTTCCTTCAGTAAATTAGTTAAATATCAGAGGCCAACAGCCGCCAAACCTTTTTAACGAAAGTAGCTTTTTCTTGTGTTTTTAGTGTGCTGAACCTAAAATGATCACAAAAGAACCGGCCTACCATTTTCACAGATATGTATTTCGTATATTTTCTGAAATTAAAAGCACTCTAATAATGTTTCAAGTGCCTCTGCAAGAAGCTACCCTTTTTGTCATGTTTCTTGGACGTGAAATTTCGAAAACGACGTTGAATTCTCTCTTCGAATGATAAGTGACTGTGAACGAGTCAGAGGCTTTTGTATAATCAAGAAAGTTCTCACTGTGCAAGGAAAACAATATGTGTTATACTTCTGTTCCGACCAAAATACCAGATATGTTCTGGAAGTTAGGCTGTTGATGAGCATGATATGAGATATGAGGTATCATACACTTTATGAAGAGTTACCTTGAATTTTTCTCTGAAAGTTTGTGGAACGCTTACGTCAAGACGTCAAAGCGATGGAAAGCTATAACACGAATACGATTAAAGACCACTGTTGGTAACTTCACGCAAACCGACAATCGGCAGTTCATGGCAGAGAAAACTGTTAGTTACTCTAAGGAGAAGAAAAAAAGGAAATACAAGCACATGACACTTATTTTATTTGTAAAAGGGATGTTTTTTCATATTCAAACTTCAAAGAAACCTTTGTTTATGTTGAAAAATTAAATTACTTTGCATTACAATTAAGTAGGTTTTACTCATTTCCTAGTTCATACGAAGTCACATTGTGACAAAATCATATGTGATAGAAAAAACTGAGTTCATGTAAAGATTGAGTGCCCAAAACACAATGAGTTTAAGCTGTTACGTAACATAGCTTAATAACAACCATTTTCATTGCCTATGTAACAGACCCTTCGCTCTATGGTTATAAAATCTTTTGTTACATGATAAATTTCCTGATGTGTTCAGTTCTTCCCAGCTTTCTGCTTATTTTTAGTTTACAGCTGGCCGAGCGGTTCTAGGCGCTGCAGTCTGGAACCATGTGACCGCTACGGTCGCAGGTTCGAATCCTGCCTCGGGAATCGATGTGTGTGATGTCCTTAAGTTAGTTAGGTTTAAGTAGTTCTAAGTTCTAGGGGACTGATGACCTCAGAAGTTAAGTCCCATAGTGCTCAGAGCCATTTGAACCATTTTTTTAGTTTACAGCATGGTGACCTCTGAACATTTACATTTATAGAGCATTACAGAAAATTCACATTATGGACAGTATCATTAGTGCATTATAAAAGCGACCCATATCATTTTATTTCCATTTTGTCTTTTGCAAGTACATCGTCGACATGCTTCTGCAGGATGAGCGTGTTCAGGGCAAGAACCTTGTTCTCCACGACCAAGGCATCAAACGTATGCCTTCTGTCATTTCCATGCTTTGTCTCTTGTTATTTCTGGCATCGTGCTCAAAGTTACACAATGAAGAACATTTTTGCGTTTTTTTTCTATTTTTGTGAAACTGAATTAAAATCCGTTATCATCATCTTACATAAGATTGTTTCCCATTTCTCAAATTCTATCATCTTTCGAAGGGGTCTTAAAACTCCTCATCAGAATATGAGGACATTGTTGCATGTTCTTCATTTGATTTTTGAAATCAATCTTGCTGCAGTGCTTGAGGTTCTTTCAGTATCTGTTACAGTGTTTCTGATTTTCAAGTTTACCATAAAACTTACACCTGAATATTATGCCAGTTCTGTTTCTAACAAGGGAACCTCCCCATCGCACCCCCCTCAGATTTAGTTATAAGTTGGCACAGTGGATAGGTCTTGATAAACTGAACACAGATCAATTGAGAAAACAGGAAGAAGTTGTGTGGAACTGTGAAAAAATAAGCAAAATATACAAACTGAGTAGTCCATGGGCCTAATAAGCAACATCATGGACGCAGTGTGCTTAGAAGTGCCGTGGTCCCGTGGTAGTGTGAGCAGCTGCTGAATGATAGATCCTTGGTTCAAGTCTTCCTTCGACTGAAAATTTTACTTTCTTTATTTTTGCATAGTTATTATCTGTCCGTTCGTTCATTGACATCTCTGTTCGCTGTAATAAGTTTAGTGTCTGTGTTTTGCGACCGCACTGCAAAACCGTGCGATTAGTAGACGAAAGGACGTGCCTCTCCAATGGGAACAGAAAACATTTGATCGTAAGGTCATAGGTCAACCGATTCCTCCACAGGAAAACACATCTGATATATTCTATACGACACTGATGACGGCATGTGCGTCACATGACAGGAATATGTTGACGACCCACCTAACTTGTACACTTTGCGAATGGGTAAAAAGATTCTTCTACCTTGCCCGATTTAGGTTTTCTTGTGGATGTGATAATCACTCCCAAAAAAGTGATGAAAACATAAGAGTTTGTCACATAAACTGAAAATAAAAAATTAAAATTTACACTTGTTGGAAGATTTGAACTTGGGACCTTTCGTTCCGCACCTGCTCACGTTACCACGAGACCACGGCGCTCCTGCGTTCTTATCGTCTTTACTGTTGCTTATCATCCCGTGAACTACTCGGTTTGTATATTTTGTTTATTTTTTCACAGTTCTACACAACTTCTTTCTGTTTTCTCAATTGACCTGTGTTCAGTTTTTCAAGGCCTATCCACTGTACCAACTTATAACTAAATCTGAGGGGGGTACGATGGGGAGGTTCCCTTGTAAGTAAAGAGATGTATACCCTGACTTGCATTTTATAGGGTCTTGGTTTTTTCGGTGGACATCCGCCAACACTGTTGTATCTGTACACTATTTAGCTCCATTCTTCTTCTACTAAATTTCTTATCTTAATGTAATAAAATGTAACAGAATTTGTGTTTTTTCGTCGAAGATTTTCTCATACTTTGACTCTGTCTGGCGGCAAACTATAATAAAGTTCAATGAACGTTACAATTATCAAGTGCCATGTATACTTCTCATAACCAAGTTTCAGTGAACATTGGTAGTAATGGAACTATTTATTTACATTCAATTTTAGCAAGAGAACACATCAGATATAATCTGAATTTATCTGTAGCTATGGTAACATATTACCATTATATGCAGTGGATCCCACCTAATTCTGTCACCTAATATATTTCCGAAACGAAACAAAAAGTTAAAAACGCAGTTGGCGAGAGATGCATGTATGTCAGGGTCTCACTCAATGGGCAGGAATGCACAATGCATAAATATAAACAAACATCACTCACAATACACAATTACGTACTTTTTTTAACTGGCATATGCATGTTTTTTTTACAGAAATGGAAAGTAGAGATTACAGTCAGGTACGTCAAACTTGTTTTCACTGCTCTAAAGGATGGCAGCAGCGCTTCGGTTTCTGCCTACATTAAGCTCCAGGAAAGTGCAGGCAACACACGTTACAGGGTTACATCATCTTGACAAAAACTGTGACACCGTTTTCATTATTTAAATTCCAGGTATTCCAAAAGGTATAAGGTTTAGAGCAGTGAAACAAAGTTTGCCAAAACTAATTGTACCTCTAGTTTTCATTTCAGTGAATAAACATTCATACGCTGTTTAAGAAAACGTAACTTTGGCTTGGAAGTGATGTTCGTTTACTTGTAGGGATTGTCCTTTTCTGTCCACTGTTTGAGCCACTGACAAATTTTGTTTCATTTCAGAAATTTATGTGGGATGTATCTCTAGGCTTAATTATCGATTCTGAGTCGAACATTAGAACATAAACGCCTATCAGCAGTAGCTGATTGATAAAAGCAAAGAAATCAGACAATAAGCCACTTCAGCTGTCAGTCTTTTACAACTGAAGCCTTTTATTATCTGAATCCAAGATGCTGAGTTGCTGATGTTCTGTCAACCAAATATTGTGTAAAAAGCAAAGGGGTCAATTTACCAATGAATAGTAAACAATGTTTTAATATCATACAAATTTATTATTGCTTTTCAATTTTTTGGATGTAATTCTAATATATTGCTCTCTTCTGTTTCACTGCCCTTCATTCACTTGACAGTAAGTTCTCTGAAAAGAGAAATAGTATATTCCTTTGCTATGTAAGTAATTGATTTCGTATGATCCACTTAAAATTGTGCTTCAAAACTTTTGTAAAAGATGTTTTGTTGTAAACAACCATAAGAAGCTGCTGAGAGTTTTTGTTAATAAAATTGTGCAACTAGTTTCAACTTGAGGCCATTATCTGGTAGAACCCGGCTACAATACTCAAAAAGAGCATGGAATTTATACAATGAGAAAAGACATTTACTGGCCAGACAAGGTGCACAAATCTGTTAGTGTATGTGACAAGTAGTATTACAAAATAGACATTCAGTACATTCACTCCTGATTATATTACACCATCAGTGCAATAAAATGATTGTACAGCTTTTGACCAGTTTTATAAAACATATTGTTAATGGTTTTTGCAGGATTTTTCAGGATTTTGTGATATACTTCTTTTATTAGATAGTTGATTTGTCTTGTGAATAATTAATTGAAAATCTTTTAATAATCTTTCCTATTCTGAGAGAATATAATCAAAGCTGCAATGTAATATGCATGGAACCTACTGAATTGTCAGATTGTAATGATTTCCCTATATGTAGAAAGAGTACAAAGCCCTAATTCAGTTCCAGTCTTGACAGTTTTGTGCCATATACCGTGTATTTTGTGCCATATACCGTGTATTTTACATGTGAAATGTAGTTGTTGTGATATATAACACCATGGTAAGCTTGTTTATAACACTTACATTAAAAAGGTCATATATATGCACAGTGGTAAACAATTATAGATTTTATTTTAAAACTGAAGGAAGTGTGGAATTTACTATAAAAATTTTAAAAGTAAGTGCTTACTGGTTTTAAACAGTTATCACATTAATAACTTTTGAAAACATTACTGGAAATTAACAATGATGATAGATAATGAAAATACTAATGCAATGATTTATTAAAAACTAAAAATCACATGTCAAAACGATAACTGCTTTCGATTTTATAAAAGTCATCTACAGACCACGTCTCTGAAATGTTAAACACTAATATTCTTCAGAGAGAAACAGGCATCAAAGTTACACACTTCTCTTTATAAATATTGATAGAGAGATTTAATAAAATAAAAATTTCTTACACTAACTTTTAATGTACCTTTTGACATGTGGTTTTTAGCTTTTAATAAATCTATGCAAGCAAGGCTGATTAGCATTTTAATTGGTTATTATATTGCATGATGTTTTTCCTCTTAGTAACGACTTTGTGCTTTTGTTGAGTATTGTATCCTGGTTCTGGCAGATGATGACATCAAGGTTGAAATTAGTTCCACAGTATTCAAAATACAAAATGTTGGTAGTCTGTGGTCGTTATTTACAAGAAAATGATTTTATATAAGTGAGTAAAAATTGTTGTCATTCCAGGGTAAGTCGATTAGTTGTATGATGGTTATTAGGGTCTCCCAAACATTGCATGTGAGAGGTCCACAGTGGCAATGTGCTTTAGAGTTAGATTATTGGTGGTCTCTAGAAAGTGACTCCAGAAAGAATGGGTTTTAACTACAAAATCTATTTTGTGTGCGTTAATTATTTCTCACAGATATCATTAAAAAGAGGTAAAGTGGTGGAAGTCTTCCACAGAAAAAATAATCCTTAGGTATAGGACAGGTAAGATGCGGTTTTGCGTTATCTTGCTGAGAGATGATGTCACGCCCTTAACTGGCCAGAAACCGAACGGCTGCTGCCCAGGTTACCAACTAAACGAAGCAGAGGTGGTTGTATTGTGCACCCAATAGGGCACATTACCACCACTCTAGATGTGACGTCTGTATGACGACGACGATGGCCATATTGAAAGAACCTCTACAGATGGTTACATTCGTCGTCACGCTGTTTTCAGAGCTGATACTTGTCTGAAAAACTGACGTGGTGTCACTCTTGGGTCCAGTGTTGTCGCTGGACGTACCTTTGTTGCTGTGTCTCTCTCTCTCTCTGCTGCCACAAGGGAAATCACATGACGTCATTGTGCTGACAACCTGTGGTACTCCAGCTATCGTCATACTGTCCGTGTCATTACTTAACTCGCAGCGAACAAGCCCACTTTGTGACTCAGGTGATATGACATGTCTGTACAATATTGCACTGTTGAGTGAAGAATATGTACACTGGTCAGCCAGACCACTATGACCAACGACCTGCTATCGATATAGATCCATCTACGCGATAGCGGCGTCAGCTGGCGAGGAATCACTGCTAGCCAGACACATGCAATGTGCATCTAGTATCTACAAGCATGCCGTCTGTGTGTATAGTGGGGAAGGTACGCGACATCTCTGAGTTTGACCGACTTGTCAGGTGCTGTGATGAGTGTTCTCAACACGTGCGAAACCAACGTGAAACCAAGTCTACATGTCGTGGGGTTGGGCGACCACCCCTCATTATAGGTGTCAGACATCGTACGCTGGGCAGGCTGAGAAAGCAGGACATGTGGCGAACTGTGGCAGAACTAACATCAGACATTGCTTCTGGGCAGAGTACAAGTGTGTCTGAATACACAGTGCTCCGAAAACTACTAACGATGGGCCTCTGCAGCTGACGATCCATGGATGCGCCAGTGTTAACTCCATGACATATGACATCGGTAACTACAATTGAAATGAGCACGAGACCATCGGCACTGGATGTTGGCGCAGTGGAAGAGCTGATGTATCGTGATACCTTCTCCATCATGCCAGTGGGAGGGAGCGAATACGTCGTCTTCCAGGGAACAGAGACAAACTGGCGGCGGCTACATCATGCTCTGGGGAACATTCATATGGGCATTCATGGGTGTAGTGGAGCTCTTGCAAGACACCATGAGGGCCAAGGAGTACCGTACATTGGTTTCACACCACGTACACCTCTTCTTGACGATCGCATTTCCTTAGGGCAGTGACATTTTTCAGCAAGATAATTCCCCTTGTCACAAGGCCAAGAACGAAATAGGGTCGTTCAAGAAACACAGTGGGGCGTTCCAAATGATGTGCTGGCCCCCAAACGTGCTACATCTGAACCTGATCAAACAAATCTGCTTTGTGATTGAACGTGGCGCCAGAGTTTATCCCACCCCTTCCCGGAATTTACAGGAATTAGGTGACTTGTGTAAGGACATGTGGTGCCAACTCCTTCCAGCAACCTACCAAGGCCTCATTTGCTTCCATGTCACGATGCGCTGCCACTGTTACATGTGCCAAAGGTGGACATACTGACTATTAGGTAGCTGGTCTTAATGTTCTGGTTGATCAGTGTATATCCTCTCAGACGCTGGTCGAGCAGGGCAATTGAAACCCTGTACGCATTGAATATGGCCAATCTGAACCTGTTGATTCCACAACAGTCGTGAGATTTCGACATGTGCTGATGCGATGTTGCTAATTCTTGCACAAGGCATAAGGCCTCATAAACAATGTAGAATGCATTGCTCCTAGATACTTTGTACCACTGCAGTGGAATACTGTTATCCAAACACGTAGTATACTTCATGCTAGTATAACATCTGCGGCATGCCACCATCATCATGTTCCAGTTTTAATGGACGGGAGTCTATCTTATGTATTACAAGCTTCAAAAGATGGTCTATTATTTAGTTCTATAATGATATTGCTACAATGGTACCACTTTATAATAGGTACCTGCTAACTACATTATACTCATCTGAGAAAGTGGAGTGGTTTGAACATATTATATTGCTGCGAGGCAGGTAACGTTCAGAGAAATGAGAGCACTGTAACATTACTCTTGTTTAGGCAAGCTAACCGGCCCCGAGTATTGATACGAGGTAAGATGAATTTGTTGTATAGCTGAACTGTTGTGGCAGTTCCGTCTTCCAGCTAAGCGACCGGTACGAGCGCGAGTCCTGTTAGAAAGGCTAGCAGTTGTGCCGGAAATAGGGAAAATCTCAGTATGGGGAATTTTGATGGCCATTGCTCGCATGACCTTTGCACAGGAGACAATGCTCCAACAAATGGCGGAATGTCAGAAAAGCTGAAAGACAGCTTATTACAGCTCTTTGAGAGTCTATAATAATTCACATCAAGTACAAAAGCAAATCTGAATATATCGGCGATCTCAGATAAATTAGGGGCATCCAAGGAGACAACAATAATTCAGTACCTCTAGAATTACGTAAGTTAATGTTTCACAGTGAACAAATATTTTGAAAATTAGCATCTGAATTAAAAACTTTTAATCGCTTCATGTGATTTCGACAAACGATATATCAGATAATAGCATTGCACTATAGCTGTCATCGCTGGAAGCTAAGTACCTGTATCTATTTTATTTATTGATTTACGACGTCTTTTATATATTTTCATTATGCAAATGTTTGTCAGGACATTGTACTCTCCACAATTACACAGCAAATGAATGCCGCATGAATACCTCATATTTTGTCATACTTGCATTTTTTTAATAAACAGTTTAATATTTAGCCAGTTACTTTATTCATATGTTGACTGCAACTGCTATTAAAAACTGCTGATTCAAAAATGGTCGGTCATATGTGTTAGCGGACTCCACCATTACACAGAGTGCCAAAAGACGCTCCTGTCAGGCAGGCATAAGCAATTGTATAAAATATATTTAACAACATTTTGCTGTCATTTATCATGCTAGCTTATTAATTAATGAAAAACCTTTCTTTATGGTTATAATGAATGGTATGTATGTGACCAATTATCTGTTTATTTAAATATTGTTGAAATATATTAGTTTAATCCAGAAAGTGGACAAGATGAAACAAATCATGTCTGTAGGACACAAGAATGATGCAATTTTGGTGGGATGGCTTTCAGCCAATGTAAAAGCAGACAGTAGCAGAATTTGGGAGTCAAGTGGAGACTGGGTCACTTCGAGGGAAGAGCTCAAGATGATAATCACGGGACTTTTACGTCTGTGCCGGAATAAGACAGGCTTGCCGGTGGTAATGTGTATGATTCGGACACACAAGTGATGGATACTGGACAGTGAACAGCCGCTATGAGACATTAACTTTTGAGGCTTAGATTCTGAAGGGGGCACTTCATGTCGAGTGCTGGAAGAAGGCAGACCTGCCTACAGCAACATGTGTGATCCAGTGATATAGGTGACTGATTCTGGGCAGTGAATGCCCACTATCATACTTTTGAAGGGACTTTATATTTCGAGAGGTGTGATTGTGCTACAGAGTATTGTATTAAGGAGCTGGAGATACAGTTTATGTGTTAATTTGTGAATCATTGTTTTGAGCTAGTGAATATTTCGTGTGTTGTGATTGCAGAATGGACTTAGTTTGCTCATATCTTTGATGACTATTTAGTCTGGGGAATTAGTTACCATTCTCGTAACGCTCTCAACATAACTTTACTGCATTTGATATGGGTATTTTCGGTTAGTATGTTAACTCAGTATCGTAGGACCACTTCCTGTTTGTTTGAGATGTCCTTTTTTGAATAAACATTATTGAGCATAGTTCTCTCTCGTCTACAGCAATAACAGACGTTACAATAGAACCACTTTTATTAAATTATTCATTTAACTTCATTTTATAAATCTGTGTATTTTATTAACTCGCAGTTCTAGCTAATGCATAGACTATTTGACTGCAGAATCACAGCTACAGGTCGTTATTTGCAGAGAATTATCTGCAGGACATGAAAGCAGGCGTGCGCCGCTCTACCCTATGACTACATAGAGCTATTCTTTTTTCAACAGACCAGCGTATAGCCCAAGAATATAAAGCACGAGTAACCGCAGGTAAATACGCAACTGGTCTGCTTGTGTGTGATAGTGTCTAGAAGAGCAACTACAATACTGGCCATTAAAATTGCTACACCAAGAAGAAATGCAGATGATAAACGCGTATTCATTGGACAAATATATTATGCTAGAACTGACACGTGATTACATTTTCACGCAATTTGGGTGTATAGATCCTCAGAAATCAGTACCCAGAACAACTACCTCTGGCTGTAATTACGGTCTTGATAAGCCTGGGCATTGAGTCAAACAGAGCTCGGATGCCGTGTACAGGTACAGCTGCCCATGCAGCTTCAACACGATACCACAGTTCATCGAGAGTAGTAACAGGCGTATTGTGACGAGTCAGTTGCTCGGCCACCATTGAACAGACGTTTTCAATTGGCGAGAGATCAAGATTATGTGCTGACCAGGGCAGCAGTCGAACATTTTCTGTATCCAGAAAGTCCCGTACAGGACTGGCAACATGCGGTCGTGCATTATCCTGCTGAAATGTAGGGTTTCGCAGGGATCGAATGACGGGTAGAGCCACGGGTCGTAACACATCTGAAATGTAACATCCTCCGTTCAAAGTGCCATCAATACGAATAAGAGGTGACCGAGACGTGTAACCAATGGCACCCCATACCATCACGCCGGGTGCTAAGCCAGTATGGCGTTGACGAATACACGCTTCCAATGTGCGTTCACCGTGATGTCGCCAAACACGGATGCGACTATGGTGATGCTGTAACAGAACCTGGATTCATCCGAAAAAATGACGTTTTGCCATTGGTGCACCCAGGCTCGTCGTTGAATACAACATCGCAGGCGCTCCTGCCTTTGATGCAGCGTCAAGGGTAACCGCAGCCACGGTGTCCGAGCTGATAGTCCATGCTGTTGCAAACGTCGTAGAACTGTTCGTGCAGATGGTTGTTGTCTTGCAAACGTCCCCGTGGCTGCACGATCCGTTACAGCCATGCGGATAAGATGCCTGTCATCTCGACTGCTAGTGATACGAGGCCGTTGGGATCCAGCACGGCGTTCCGTATTACCCTCCTGAACCCACCGATTCCATATTCTGCTAACAGTCATTGGATCTCGACCAACGCGAGCAGCAGTGTCGCGATATGATAAACCGTAATCGCGATAGGCTACAATCCGAACTTTATCAAAGTCGGAAACGTGATGGTACGCATTTCTCCTCCTTACACGAGGCATCACAACAACGTTTCACCAGGCAACGCCGGTCAACTGCTGTTTGTGTATGAGAAATCAATTGGAAACTTTCCTCATGTGAGCACGTTGTAGGTGTTGCCACCGGCGCCAACCTTGTGTGAATGCTCTGAAAAGCCGATTATTTGCATATCACAGCATCTTCTTCCTGTCGGCTAAATTTCGCGTCTGTAGCACGCCATCTTCGTGGTGTAGCAATTTTAATGGCCAGTAGTGTAACTTACACTGCGGACGATACGCACACCCATGCCCGAGGAAGGAGTCGAACCTCCGACGGGGGGAGCCGCACCGACCGTGACAAGGGGCAGTGATGAAATTTGTCGCGAAATACCGTGAAACAGGATCTGTCTCATAAATATGGAAAGGTAGCAGATCAAAAACTGCTACGGGTGAAGCAACAACCGCCGTTCCGGCATCTGTCTCTAAGGGTCCAGAGCGCAGTGCTCACCGCATGTCGCAGGAAATTTCGGTCAGTCGTACATCAATTAGGAGGATTTTGCACACACATATATTCTACCCTTAGAGAACGGAAATGTGACGAAACCATATGCGGACGATCCAAATCAACAGGTTCAGTTTGCAGAATGGATTACTCTCCAGCAGGACAAAACATGTCGTTTCCTCTATGGAGTACTGCTTACAGATGAACCTAATTTCTATGTGAACGGAATACACAGTATCACAGATACTGGTCAGGTGTCAGCTCTCACTGAAAACATCCATCGAAGGTGGGATGGTTCACCGAAAGTGAAAGTTTAGGGTAGAATGTGGGGTTTTAATTTTGTTGAGCCCTTCTTCATTTAGCCGGCCGAAGTGGCCGTGCGATTCTAGGCGCTGCAGTCTGGAACCACAAGACCGCTACGGTCGCAGGTTCGAATCCTGCCTCGGGCATGGATGTTTGTGATGTCCTTAGGTTAGTTAGGTTTAACTAGTTCTAAGTTCTAGGGGACTAATGATCTCAGCAGTTGAGTCCCATAGTGCTCAGAGCCATTTGAACCATTTTTGAACCTTCTTCATTTAGGGTGTGCAGCTGTTAGAAGTGGGTGCGCTGTTGTTGCTTCTGTCCGAACACAGTCGATTTCCAGCTTTCCTCCAGAACGATGGGCCCGTCCTCGGTATGGGATATCTGTCCCCTGCGCTCGTACAGGTACGATGAAATGGTCACCATGTTCCATCAATCTAAGCCCATTGCGTTTCTATCCGTGCGGGCATTTGAAGTCAACTGTGTTTGCTTGAGGAGACTTTTGCCATTACTGAATAGGTCGCTAAAATAACTGGTCACTTGCTGTTCGTAAATTCTTGTTTACTGACGCGTTTCGAACGCGGCCCATCATTGCAACATCAAAAAGAAAAGTCTTCATACAAAGTATCGGGTCACATGTGTGAGCTGTCAGCATCAGAACGCAACTCTATGATGAATGAAGTTATGCTTAAATGAAAGTCAGCATTATTGCTTGGTATGTCACACGGCCAATGGTAAATTAGCAATGGAAATTTACGAGTTGCACACAAGACAGCGGTTTCAAAAATGACTGCCATCTTGGTAATATAGTCTCAGAGGCTTCGCCACACTCCCATCTCATATTACTTTATAAATTTCTGTTTGTCCACGTTTTTCTGTTTTAGAGGAAGCGTGATTCTAAATTTACGGGAAAGCCTGTACAGTAAAAAGACCTTGCGTTTTAGTTAGTGGAGGAATAACAGAAGGACCGCCAAGAACCTGAACAACACCTATCTGATGTCCGAATCAACATCATCTTTTAGCGGAAGATTTTTGACAGTATTGGATTTGACGGGTGTATCCTAGGATAGGGAGCCCATTTTGTTATCGAAATAAATGAACATTGACAGTGAGTAGATGACGTCGAGACGTAATAACGGAATAATTTAAAGCTTTCAGTACTTTTGTGAGGCAGCCCTAAAATATTCTCCGCTATAGGCAGATTTTTGCTCGTTTTTGCTGTATGATGCGTCACGAGCGACAGGAGAGCTATTGAGCCCTCAGGCTGCGCCGTGCCTCTCGCCGAGCCGAAATTTTATCGCCGGACGTCCTCTTTCATCTGACTGACACCCGCAGGGCGGGTACGAAAAATTCCTGCGCCGTTTCCGGACAGCTTTATAGACGCGGGCAGGCTTATGAGGTCCCGACAGATTTATCGACTCTGGCGGGACAGCGCAAGGATTCCTCATAATGATAATTATCGGAAACCCGGATTTATGGAGCGTCATCGAACGGACGGTGTAGCAGTCACAGCCGAAAAACGCGGTCGGACGAGCGCGTAGCGTAGGACCGGGGCTGTGTAGCAGGTAGCGGTTGGGGCTGCAGTGCTGCGTCAGAGCGGCGCCCTGCGCCCGCCGGGAAGGAGAGCACGAGGATTTATTTGGCCGCTGTCCGAAGTAATCCGGCGCTGTACGAGCGACATCACCAGCGTCCGGTGTGCCCCTAGAGGGGAGATTTATCCCCGACAATGAAATAACCGAAACATTTTTTTCTCCCCCCGTGTAATTATAATTAAAGCCCAGAGGGAGAGTTATGGTGGCGATTAACTACTGGGGAACTTGTCACGGCGGCAGCGAGATAAGTGCTTCGACTGGTGCCCACGCGCCGCGGACGGTCGCAGAATGTTGGGGCGGTCTCGTTATAAATACAGCTGTGCCGGTGGGAGGGGAGGGGGGACGCAAGTAAGGGGAGGGGGTTGGTGACTGAGGTGCAGGACGGAGAGGGCAGCTGCGGCTAACCTTACAACCGGATGGGCCGATGCATTTTTCCGCCAAGGACGGCGAATTTCGCGTGCCCGACGTTGCTGTAGGAGTCCAGCTAGGGGATATTTATGTCTCAATCGCTGAGACTGATGCTGCTCCTCCCCCGGACACACAAAGGGAGGGGCCCCGTTAATGTTCACCTGCCTAATGTCATTCATTTATTCGTCCGCCGGCGGGCGCCGCCGATATATCAGCGTCGCCGCGTCCCCGTCCCGGCGGAGGGCGGAACCCCTGAGTCGTCTGTCAGGGGCGCCCACCCACATCCCCCCCCCCTTAGCCCATCCCCCACTTGGCCCCTCCCTCAAAACAAGAAGATGGGGCAGACAGGTAACCGACCGCGGGTCCCTACTGCGCCCTGAATAATCGGCTCCGGCCGTTAGTTTAGAAACTGTTTTTGCTCGGGACAACGACTGCTATTCGATTCAGAAGGCAGCGTAATATATCGCTCGCTGCGTGAGCTCTATCGGTTTCCGCGGAAAATCTAGCTGGGAATGTCCCGTTTTTATCCCCGCTCGCTGTGGTAGTTCTTGCGTTTCGTGCGGTCGGAATGGCCCTCGATTGCACGACTCGCAAGATGAGACGCGAGTTATCGTTTAAAAAGAATGTCTCTGCTAACGGTGGAAACGCTTACACACATGGCCGCTAGGGGCCAGTCGTAAGCATTAAGCGCTCGTATTTGTACATCTGAACTGATTACGTAAACAGCTTCCTGCGACTGTAACAATTTCATTACACCAAAATGGGGCTCGGCAGCAAAGACGTCATCATCACGATGACAATTATATTTTGGTGGCGAACACAAATTCACGGCAAACAGAAGCAATATTTCACAGCGGAAAGTACGGGTTCAAAAAATGGTTCAAATGGCTCTGAGCACTTAGAACTACTTAAACCTAACTACCCTAAGGACATCACACACATCCATGTCCGAGGCAGGATTCGAACCTGCGACCGTAGTGGTCGTGCGGTTCCAGACTGTAGCGCCTAGAACCGCTCGGCCACCCAGGCCGGCGGAAAGTACGGGATTGAATCACAAGTGACTATGGGGTTTCACAAGACGACTGTACGAGAAATAACAAGAGGTCCAGAAAATCGACACATGTCAGTCGATAGAGTGTCTCTCCAAGTTTTTTGACTCACATTACAGATGCTCAATATAGGCATAATTCGTGGCGCAGCAAAGCTCAGTACGTGCGTGCAATTCATTGAAGTCACCCACACGAATTGCGTGGCTTAGTAAGTTCATTGGGTTGCCCACCGCGGTGTGAAACTACGTAATTCGGAGTGGATAATTTGTTTTCACGTTGAGACACGCCTGTCTCCTACTGCAGCTACTATCGCATAGCGCGTCTTACGAATCGAAACTTGGCGAGATGTTTACTGACATGCGTCATTTCTGAATATGTCTTGCAGTTTCTGTGCAGGTGTCTTCTGAATCCTCTGAGGTACTTGTGAATAACTCCATATAGGGATGAAGGTGACACATCTACTCATCCCGTACAGTGTATTACAGACACTGCCTGTTGTTGACCTCTTCACTTATGGCCTAATCTCTCTTATTTTCTCTGTATACGAGTACATATTTATTTATTTCATCTGAAAGTCTTGCCCTTTCAAGGGTTCTTTTACTTCTAAACACATATTCTTACAGAAAACGTCAGCGGCACACAAAATAACAGAACTAATAGGATATTAGAGTGGTCCTTTAACTTTCTACAAGAGAAATGAAACAGTTTTTTGGTGCAAGTACCCTTTTTTCATTGTAATTACTTTTATAATTTATAAACTTTCTTACTCTCTGACGCTGGTACCGGAAAAGTATCGTTTTAGACAAACTGACGTGCCTGTTAAGATGTTGAAAATCGCTTATCACACGCAAGTGAACGACGACAATGAGACATCATTTCGATGTTTTCATCTGCGAGATAATCAATTGTCTCACATGCTGTGTAAAACAGCTGGTGTTGTCAGAATAAAGAATGACACGACGTTTACCGTCGTACTTTCCGATTTTATCGATGAGTTTTGGCTGTTAACTGCTGTATACGATTCTGCATTAACCGTTCGTAGATCTTCTGCAGCAATGTCCGGTGTAATTAAAGGAAGATGCGATCTTTTTCTGCGATGTAAACACTTTAGTTAATACCGTTTTATGAGACAGCTGAATGCTGCTTAGCTGCCGACTCGTATGAATGTATCCAAGTTCCGTCTCCTGGTAGGTCTTTAGATAAGGATTTTGCTTCCCATCTGCCAAATTTTTTGAACGTCTCCTGACAGCGTATTTGAGGTTCGGTCGAAGTGTGCAGAATCTGTAGGGGCAGACCTTTCCCACAAGTAACAGCTGATACAAAATCAAAAGTAAGGCACTCCACGATACTCTTAAATATGCACCTAGTTGGCGGTAAGTCAAAGGCGTGTTCCCATCAATATCATTTCTCACAGAATGGACGTTTCTTCGAATAACAGAGTTCGGCCGACCTTGATGAAATTTATCGCCAACGAAAAGTCTAAATTCCCCAAAACAATTGAAAACAGTCATTTCTGAATGCTGACTGATTGCCAAAAGTTGAATGAAGCGATTCGAGAAATTGTTGTTGAGTTAGAACATACGAAAATCGTAAACATGATCCAACTAAATCACTCTCGTGAAATTACCTTTATCGTTAGATTACGCAATTCGTGAAAAATCACTGGAAACAATACACTTAGGAGCATGGAGGTATAATAAGGGGAGTCATCATTACATCTCAAACATCCGCCATGCTAGTTGCTCTAAATGTCAGATACTGCTGGAAGTGTTCTGATAAAAATGCTAGACTCCGTCATTTTAAAGTGTATTAATTATTCTGGTTATAGTCAAGAGCGTAAAGGACTCACATTTCATTCTTAAGTGAACTCCTTGAAACGTCACATACTTCTCTTTTTGGTTGTTTGAAACGTATAACAAAAAACGACGCGAATTGCATCTTATTTCTCAATCAAATATAGACTGAAGACCAGAGAAACGTGTGAAATTGTCTTCCTGACGCCGTTATTCACGAAAGCACAGTAACATTTTCTCTTTAAAGCAACTATTAAATGCACACGATAGAAATTAAGAACGAGACGCAATCGTCTCCTAATGTTCCTAATTATACCTCCATAGCTACGAGCAACCCTTCGGAACGGTAGGAAATGCAGACACCACGCTCAAATTCATTGTAAGCACCGTAGGGAAATGTAACTCGCCTAGGAAATAAGTGTTTTATTTATTTAGTTTTATTGCTATTATTTAATTTTATTTTTTTTTTCAAAAAGAAATCTAATGTCAATCGGTACGAGACAGGCGTTGTGTATTGAAAGGATACATAGAGTGCTTTTTATTTTGTACTATAGATGCTATTGAAAATACGTAAAACGATCACTTTTCATGGCCAGTGAAGGTAGACAGTGTATTTCAGTGAATGCTATGAAAATAAACAAAATGAAATCTCTGATTTTTTTCTGAGTTGTTCATCACTTGTTTTTATCAGACTCTCTCTCGCTTGTTTTTTAAAGAGAGAGAGAGAGAGAGAGAGAGAGAGAGAGAAAGAGAGAGAGACCTCTCTCTTGCGTTAGCCACTGCCTATGCAAACATTTGTAATTATTATTTAATAACAAGTATATTAACACGAAATTGTCTAAGTGTGTTTTTTCAAAGAATAATAATCACCATTTTCGCAGCCGATGGGCCAGTTGTCGAGCTTTTGAAAGTACTTGTAACGCTTTTCGGAATAAAGCTTGCCAACAAAAAATTAGCAGTCAATTTTTACATCTCATTCACATCGCTACTACCGGTAGCAAAATTTTTCAGAGCCTCCAGTTATTAATTCTCTGCGAATTCCGATGTCTCAACGTCATAAAATGGACGCGCTTTTAATCACGCTGTCGCGAAATTGAAGTCTGCGAGCCTGTTAGGCCGGCAGAGGACAATAGCTCTACATACTGTACCTCAGTCTCAAAATCACATGGTCGTTGAAACTCTAGGAGTTAGCAGTGGGGTGTATAAAGAAACTAAATAGTCCAGCATCTATTCTGACGTAAAAGACACACTTCAAGTCAGATTTTTAATTAGTTACCGGCAGGTCAATTTATGAGTCGTTTGACACGGTAATTCATTCACAAAAACCTTCAATCATTGCTCGTAGCCTGTTTCTTGATACGGACTCAATTGGAAAACTATCACTACCTTTAAAATTACATGGCACTTACATCTCAATAATTATTATCATTTTTACTACCAGTTTTTAGTCAGTGTTTTATGTTGAAACTGCTATGTTGTTTTAAAACGAATCCTCCACTGTATGTGTTACGTGAAGTTTAAAATATCGTAGTATTTTTTTCTGTGAAATCGGGAAGTATGAATTATTGTTATTTTTATTGATAAAGGAAGAAATTTTGACGAACTAATGTAAAAACTGAATTTTTGCAAAAACATCCAAATACTCGACAACATTTTGAGCTCGCACCAATGCAATGCTCTCGTAGCATTTCTGTTCTGGACTCCACTCAGACAAGAGGGTTAGGTCACGTATGTTACATAGAGAATAAAATGCTGGCAAATAAACATTGTTTAATGTTATGGGGATTATGTCAAGAAGAATAACATTCACAGAAATAAGGAAAAACAGAAATATTTAGTTTATATCAACACATTATAACATCAAATGCGCCAGGAGATTTTCCATGCCTTTTTCATTTATTTTGAGGATGATTCAGTAATTGGAGGGTGATAAACGAATTGGAATTCAACAGCAATGTTTCATTTGACGTGCATCTGATCACAGCGACAGCCGATGCTGTGCTATTTCTAGCTCCCCTTCCTTTCATTTAACACGGTGCTGGACTCTTACGTTTCCTGGATAATTTGTATGTGCATAGGAAGGCGTAGTGCACGGTATCTGGTAGAGGCAGGGCAGTGAATGTATCCATAAAAGGGCCCTTTTTGATGTCAGTCCGTGGTGGAGCCTCAGATTTTTGTTTCAACAGAAGTCGGGATACGGGCGTAGCAGACCACTGTGCGTTTTGCAACCGGAGCCTGGCTTTCTCATGTTCTGCAGAGCCTCTTGAAGCTAAGTACCGTACTATTTTCGAAAGAAACATAGTTTGTCAAAGATAATGCCCTAGCCTCGTGACCAGCTTTCTACCGCAGAGCCCTCTCAAGTTATGCTTGTTGCTGGGTGCAAAAACGCGCCAGTGGTAAATCTGTCAGTGACGTCACAGAGACGGAGCCGAAGCTGCAATTTCTTAAATGTAGAACGGTGTTGGGTAATGTGATTGGTGTTTGATAATTGAAGTGCTGTCTTGGAGGGATTTTGTGCGCTTGCAGGAACCCCGCTATTGGGTAGCCGTGTATGCGTTTTCCGCTACTGGTGTTGAGTACCCACCCAGAACAATTATACAGCAACGTGAACTAATTATCAAGGCATTGTACAGGATCGATTTTCTCTACATTCAATGGACCGCTAAGAATCCGACATATTGCAAATGGAAATGGAGATAGAGACCATTTCATTCCAGATCAACTGTGCTGAGAAAAAAAGCATTTGAAGTGGCCCGTCGAATAGTGTGCAGTTTATAAATGATAAATATTTGTGATTTACATCAACACCAACACAAGTCGGAATTTTTCTCGTACAGTGCTTATGTTTCCATTCATTTGTATCTGTAACGGTTGAATTCCGTAATGTGACAGAGTCGTTTTGAACGGCCACCGAACGGCTGTGTCGTGTCACGCACACGCCGCCAGAGAAGTACAAACACTCGCCACAACAGCCGAGGGGGAGCCACAGGGCTCAAGTGGGCGACGAGCATGATGTTCCTTGTTGAGCGATCAACAAAACATTACCGTCTGTCACCTCACCAGTAGTTGGTTGGGTTGTTTGGGAGAAGAGACCAGACAGCGAGGTAATCAGTCTCATCGGATTAGGGAAGGACGGTGAAGGAAGTCGGCCGTGCCCTTTCAAAGGAACAATCCCGGCATTTGCCTGGAGTGATTTAGGGAAATCACGGAAAACCTAGATCAGGATGTTCGGACGAGGGATTGAACTGTCGTCCTCCCGAATGCGAGTCCAATGTGCTAACCACTGCGCCACCTCACTTGGTTCACCAGTTGTCTGTGGATTGTGTGTGGCACATGCGTTCTTTATTTCTATAAATGTTTTCCATTCATTACTGACAAGTAATGATAACTTATGTTGCCATTTCAGTGGCAGTAGTTGTGTGTTTTTTTGTTTCCTAAGCCCGACTGTGAAAATTGGTAGCCCTCCCTATTGACAATGTTTTGATTACTGAACATTAATCTGCGTGGTCATACTTTGACTATACTGTGTTACTTAAAACCTCTGTTCATATAGGACCAATCTGGACTTAAAATCATAATGCCTGTTGCTTGTGAGTGGGACCATGATCTGAGATTTTTAGGGTGTTTCAATTGTGGCATTGGGAATTAGCTACTATGAGAATTAAATGTGATATATTTCAGTGTAAGTTATTATGTCCTGTATTTTCTTTTAATAGCCGTGTTTTGAGACCACTATATTGTATGGTTAACTGGGAGGGGGTCTTGATTTTGATTTGTCGGTTAACATTTTATGCGATTAATAAAAATGTTTCCAGAGTGTTGGTTGCACACATCTCAACTTGGCATTACTGCCCTACAACCATACTGTCAGAATTTTCAGTTGAGGCAACCTGTGTACCATTTCTAAACGTTGAAACAGTTTATGACAGTTCTGCTGCTAATATTTTGCAACACTTATCTGAATGAACATCTCGTACTTCAACAGAAGGGAACCATCCCCACTCCCCCGCCACCCACCCCGCAGACGAAAAAATTACCTACTCCCGAGACCGATGTAAAGAGATTTGTTTTGAATATGTTTAGCTGGTACGCGAGTTCTTACTTGCTGTTCTAGATTTCATAATTCCAAAGGACGTGTCTTCAGCATTCAGTCCAGGAATAAAGTAAGGTTAGGATGTTTTCCTTGGGAGTGTGTGTGATTGGACATATGCGTCATACGAACATCATTTACGTATTGTGGCTGGCAGAGTTACTTGTTCTATGATGCTGATAGCCAGTAAAACAGTTTGTCATTTGGGCAAAGCCGATGATCACGAAAAAATTAATCGGATTGTGGGTAGGAAAATTGTGCTTGTCACTGTCCCCTCTACCTGGCCCAAGACGGTGATCTAGTAAACTTTTTATAGCTTTATTTTCATTCATTTAACATGCTGCTGGACTCTCAGGTATCCCGGACGATATCTGTGTCCGTGGGAAGGTACAGTGTGCACTGTATTTGGGACTGGAAGGCAGGGCATTGAACATAGCGAAGACAGTCAGTCCTCACCAACAGCATGGAAGCAGCGGGAACGAGCAAGAATAATGTGTTCGGCTCAACGTGCTGGTGCAAATCTTTCAGCTGGTGTATCCCGGAGTGCGTATGCAAAAAAGGTTCCTTACATAATGAGGAGGATTACCACTTACCTTGACTGAAGTTATTTGAAGAAAAATTTTAATTTTTTGTGTTCATAGCAGGCGCTTTCAGCTATGCAAGTTTTAATTAGTAGCCGGCTGTTGTGGCCGAGAGGTTCTAGGCGCTTCAGTCTAGAACCGTGCGACTGCTACGCTCGCAGGTTCGAATCCTCACTCGGGCATTGACGTGTGCGATGTCCTTAGATTGGTTATGTTTAAGTAGTTCTAAGTTCTAGGGGACTGATGACCTCAGATGTTAAGTCCCATAGTGCTCAGAGCCCTTTGAACCATTTGTTAATTAGTACTGAGGTAGTGAGAGGCTGAAAGTCGGATGCTTCTCGACCTACTCTAATATGGAACTTTCCTGCCAAAGGAAAATAAACGAAAATCTCGTGAAATACGTCTTCAAAACTCATACCGTTAGAAAAATAAAACCGTAAAGAAAAAGCAGTTGCACCACTTGGGATGTGCGTAGTTTGTGTTTCCTTGATGGGAAACCTCTTTACCAATACTTTTCGCCTTTCCACTCTTTTAATGGAGGCAAAAGTAAACAAGTAACCATGGTGCAGCTGAGTAACGCGCCCTTTGTCTCCAAGCGTAAACAGGACACAACAGCTTGTGTACGTCTCTGACACAGGATGCGAAGATGGGGAATGCTTCACGGCAAGAAGGGTTTTCAGTACAGCAATTTGCTCCCTCAGCCGGGGTTGCCTGCAGAGACACTATTCGAAAGTTCTAGCGCACTAGTGAGACACAAAACATTGTGAAGTACCTCGCAGTGTTCGCCACAGCTCAACAACACCATCCGGTGACAGCTTCTGACAACGTATGACTCGTAGCTACTCTGAGGAGAACACGACAGAATCGTCGGCTTCCTTTCTGGGGAAAGCTGTAAGGCTTTGTGCACACAGCCAGTACACAACCGTCTCCAGAGGATCTTATCGGCAGCAATGAATTTCTTACAAGCAACAGTACAAGGTCCCTAGTACTGTCGTGCATGGAGGGACACGAGGGAACACCTCACATTGAGCCAGGATGAATGCGTGTTTCTCTCCACCGTCGGAGTGCAGGGTTTATCTGATCCTGATAATTGTCGTGGAAGAGTGTGGAGCAGCCACGTATCCTTGCATGTCACAGGCATTCAGTCCCAAAGAAGTGAGTAAATCAGATTTTGTTCTGTGATCTTGCAACTGTGTTGGATGCCTCTCAGTTTCACCTAATTTTAGGAACATGCAATATAGGGACAAGACTATCCAACTTGCTGTCCCACCCTACTGGTCAATATTTCTTCAGTGGTTTCATCTTCCAAGACGACGACACGATACAGTAAGAGTTGAAAGGCATTATCCTGGATCTGGGCTGATACCGTCCTTGTTTTATTTCTTTTACATCGGTTGGTGAAGACCATGTATTAATTGGGCCACTTTGTTAATGCAGATCCATATACTAATATGAAGAAAATTTAATGATTACAAGAATCGGGTAACTGACACACATCCTATGAATTTTATATCCGTCAATCTAACTGCACGTTTTCTCTAATTAAGCGTACTGAACATTCCTGCACAATGTTTGAGTGATCACAGGGGTGGCCAGGTTCTGTGGTACTAAAGACGCTCAAGAGGGGAATAATATAAAGTGTCCGGAATGCGCAGTAAACAAAGGCCCACCCTCCCCACCTTTCACAGCTCTGCTGGATGCTGTGGAAAGTGGGCTTCATCGCCGACTCAGTGCTGTTCGGACAGGTCGCTCGCTACTTGGCACGTGCCACGGCGTTCCTATGGAAACGGCTCTCCAAACAACGTCAGGGGAGACCGATATGTTGCATATGGTGAAGGTGCAGTAAATATCTTACGGTGTGGCTACCATGCTAAAATAAAACTTTTGATGGTAAATTCGCCGATAGTCCTTCCAGAAACAAATGTAAGAGAGTAACCACGCAAAACATAGCAATCTCAGGTTTTCACGTCGGAACGCTATGTTGCAGCTTCAGCCAAAGTTCTAATGGTTCAAATGGCTCTGGGCGCTATGGGACTTAACTTCTGAGGTCATCAGTCCCCTAGAACTTAGAACTACTTAAACATAACCAATCTAAGGACATCGCACACGTCAATGCCCGAGTGAGGATTCGAGCCTGCAACCGTAGCTGTCGTGCGGTTCCAAACTGTAACGCCTAGACGGCTCGGCCATCCCGGCCGGCTCAGTCAAAGTATTCCTCTGTGTCTGTGGGAGTAAAATGTCGTCATGCAGGCACGAAAACATACAAAACACAAAATTCTCCGCGAGAAAGTACATCATTGGGTGACTGAAAAAAGTACCTATTAGGTGACAGGTAGGGGCTCTGCCCCTATATGATGACTGGGCGGTCTAGCATTCCCAGCGGCGCACAAAACTTCGTTTGGGAAACGTTGGAGCAGAAAGGTGACGAGAGATATTTGTGGAATTCAGGACGCAGTCGCTGAGGACGTTAGACCAGAAGGATATTGTTCTTCACAAGCGGCTGATAATCAAATTGCGTGCCTCTTGAATATCGTCTCAGTTATGGGACTGAATAAGTCGTTTCCTGACGGGAAGACCACAGTCCGTAGCAACTGAAGGAAAGTCACTGTGTAAAACGTATGTGATATCTGGCATTCCAGAATATTATAGGCCCTCTGCTGTTCCTAATCTATATAAACGATCTAAGCAGACCTATTATATTGTTTGCAGATGATGCTGTCATTTACGATCTATTAAAGTAATCAGAAGATCAAAACCAACTGTAAAATCGTTTAAACACAATACTGTATGCTGCAAAAGTTAACAGAATCTACCGTTGGTTCTTGGTAGAACAACATTATAATAAATGGAAAGCACCAGTTTGCCTTTGTTCCACAATATTAGACATATTGTAGAACAAAAACAAACTGGTGCTGCAAAAGTTACTAAAGATACTAAAAGGAATCTCCTAAATTTCTGTTACACAGTAAATCACACAAATCTAAAGCCTGTCAATTGAGTTAAATACCTAGGAATTACAATTACGAGTAACTTAAGTTGGAGCGTTCACACAGGTAATGTTGTGTGAAAGGCAAACCAAAGATTGTGTTGTATTGGAAGAACACTTAAAAAATGCAGCAAGACGCCTGACACGCTATTCGGAAGAGGCAGGAACGGGCGAAAGAGTGCGGCAATCCATGATGCCACGTATGAACGCGTGCACTGCATCCCACGGCGGCCACTTTGAACATCTGTTGTGGCGTGGATGCCATGTAGCTCTGTACTGTGTTCCTAGACGATTTGTTAGCATTGCACGCACACCGATCATTTCCGGACTCATGTTCATAGGACCACTTCCTGCCACGAATCCGTCCTTGCAGTTTGGTTCAAATGGCTCTGAGCACTATGGGACTTAACTGCTCAGGTCATCAGTCCCCTAGAACTTAGAACTACTTAAACCTAACTAACCTAAGGACATCACACACATCCATGCCCGGGGCAGGATTCGAACCTGCGACCATAGCGGTCTCGCGGTTCCAGACTGTAGCGCCTAGAACCGATCGGCCACCCCGGCCGGCCCTTGCAGTTTGTCGGTTTTATATTAATGTTCACCCAGTATGCTCTAGGGCCTTAGATACCTCTGACAATGCTATTTCCAAGGGCTTTCGTGCTTCCTCACATCTCCACAGAATAGAATGATTTACCATACATAGCGAATGACAGATGCATGTTGAAGTTGTAGTCTACGGTGTTTTCAAAGAAAAGTGAGATGGTCAAGATCTGGTCATGACGAGCTAGATCAAATTCTGCTTGTTAGGCTGGACGTTGAAACCTAATCTGCATTCCTTTACTTGCTAGAGTGACTGACGCAGGGCCAGCTGTTCAGTTACGAGGGTCACTCCAAAAGAAATGCACACTATTTTTGTAAAAATACAGTTTTCATTTTGCATGTGTGAAAGTTTTACAGTGTGTAGATACATCCTTCCCGCTTGTTTTCAAACTTAGTTCAACCTGTTCCCGTGAGTGGCACCGTCACAGCATGCCTTCAAGATGGCTGCTACACTTGACGTTCGTCAGAAGCAACGTGATGTCATAGGATTCCTGTGCTGTAAAAACGGGACAATGGGAAACATCCACAAGAGGTTGAAAAAGGTGTTTGGAGATGCTGCTGTCAATCGCAGTACAGTCAGTCAGTGGGCAAGCAGGTTACGTGATGAAAGCGGGCACGTCAGTATTGAGGATTGTCTTCGCAGCGGCAGGCCTCGTACTGCACACACTCCGGACAATGTGCTGAGAGATAACGAATTGGTGACTGCTGACAGACGCATCACAGTGAACGAATTGTCACGCTACGTTGGGATACGGGAAGGAAGTGTTTGCAGAATACTGAAAGTGTTGGTGTTAAGAAAGGTTTGTGCCAGGTGGGTTACCAGGATTTTGACAGTGGCTCACAAAGAAACAAGGAAAACGGTATCAGCGAACTTTTGGAACAGTACAGTACGAGAATGGTGGAAATGAATTTCTTGGAAGAATTGTGACAGGTGATGAAACATGGCTCCATCATTTTTCACCAGAGACGAGGAGGCCATCAATGGAGTGGCATCATGCAAATTCACCCAATAAAACAAAATTCAAAACCACACCTTCTGCTGGTAAAGTTATGGCTACGGTGTTTTTCGATTCCGAAGGACTCTTGCTTGTGGACATCATGCCAATTGGAACCACCATAAATTCTTGTGCACATTTGACGACACTGAAGAAACTTCAAGCTCGACTGAGTCGTGTTCGACCACATCGGCAAAAGCAGGGTGTTTTGCTGTTCCACGACAATGCACGGCCACATGTCAGTCAAAAAACCATGGAAGCGATCACAAAACTCGGATGGACAACACTGAAACACCCGCCTTACAGTCCTGACCTGGCTCCATGTGACTGTCATCCCTTTGGGAAACTGAAAGACTCTCTTCGTGGAACAAGGTTTGAAGATGGTGACTCCCTTGTGCACGCTGCCAGACAGTGGCTCCAACAGGTTGGTCCAGAATTTTACCGTACGGGTATACAGGCGCTGGTTCCAAGATGGTGTAAGGCAGTTGAGAGGGATGGAAATTATGTGTAGAAATGAAAATATTGTTCCTAGAGGATGTATCTCCACACTGTAGGACTTTCAAACATGTAGAATAAAAGATGGATTTAAAAAAATAGTGTGAATTTCTTTGGTATGACCCTCGTAATTCGTTATGACGTTAGCCAGATGGCTGCAAAGATTTGCTAGAAGATTTACGGGGTGGTCATTCTAAAGAGTTTCTCTGTCCAGATTTTGAGCACCGAAACGAATTCAACAAATTTTCCGGCTCTTTGGCATACTCGAAAACTCAGCTTACTTTCTTGTGAGCTCTCAGGGAAATAAATCAAAGCTGTAAAATGCAAACAAAAATCGTTATTGACGGTATAGAGGCGAAGAGCTGGGGGGTGGTATGTACTGAACTACAGTTTAAGAGTAGGCAGTAGGAGAGTGTTACGGAGCTTACAATATTCGGGAATAGGTACTGCTCTGTCATCGCGCACCAGTCGCGATGTCGTTGAAGGAGGAGGGGGGGTGGGGGGAGGCACTAAACAGAGTTGGCATCGTAAGGAGAGCAATAATCCACGGCAGTTAATGGAGCGTCCGCGTCATCAGGGCTCGCTCTGGAGGCGACGCTGGATAGCGGGGGTTAGGCCTGGAGTCTGTCTCCAGCGGGCGGCGAAGCCACGGTGCGTTTATCGCGGGCCAGGGCGGGGGCATGAATTACCCGCGTTACTGGCGGCTGCGGCGCTAAACGCCGGCAAACAGCGGCGGAATTAATGCCGACTAATGTGAGCCGGCGCGGCGTTACGTGCGCAAATGAAGCGGCCGCTGCTCTGCCGGATGGCTATGGGTGCGACGACAGGCCAACCACTACTCCCCAGAAACTGGTGCGGGGCTACACAACTATAGGCCCAGTAAGGTGAAACCTCTAGCTTAAGATCGTTTGACCAGTTCAGTAATCCATTATACTCCCTTCGTCAGAAAAATTCCAGGACAGGTTTCTTTTAACTTCATTTGTTTTTGAGTTTACAATGCTAAAAGAGAACAAATGTTTTTTTTTATATTACTGGTATGTGTGTTTTTTTGAAATGTTTCTGCGCAGACTCACTATGTGGCAGGGCTGTTCTTAACAACACGCTGACTGGGTTTCTGGCGCATTAGTTACAGTGACAGAATAGAAGATGATTGTGAACGAAGAGTGAACATTAAGTTCTGCTACAATGATTAACCAAGCACATACATTCGAGGCACTTTCAAGATCTCCTAGATTCAGTGCAAGACGATCTCAGAGGTGGTCGCCCGTCTACAACACATACCGATGCAAACGTGGAGCGTGCAAGGCAGTTAATGCAAGAAGACCGTGATATAACTGAGCGTGAGATATCAGAAGGAAACTCAATGCAAAATTCGTCAGTCTATCACTAACAGAGGGACAAGAAGACTAAAGACGAAGAATGTTTGCTGAACTACTGAAGAGAGCCAGACGTGAACCGTATTTCTATCACAGATTATTGCTGGGGTGAAAGTTATCAGTATGACCCACACACGAAGCGCCAAAGTGCTCAGTGGCGGAGTCCTTTATCGCCAGCCACGAAAAAAGTCAAACGACAACCTTCCAGAACAAAGAAAATGTTGATCGCATTCTTTCACAGTAAAGGATTTGAAACTTCCTGGCAGATTAAAACTGTTTGCCGGACCGAGACTCGAACTCGGGACCTTTGCCTTTCGCGGGCAAGTGCTCTACCAACTGAGCTACCCAAGCTGCCCGCGAAAGGCAAAGATCCCGAGTTCGAGTCTCGGTCTGACACACAGTTTTAATCTGCCTGGAAATTTCATATCAGCGCACACTCCGCTGCAGAGTGAAAATCTCATTCTGGAAGTAAAGGATTTGTTCACCGTGAGTATGTTCCTCCAGGTCAAATAGTGAACTATGTAAACTCTTTACGACCAAGTCTTGAAACGTTTGTGACAAGCAATTAAACTTCGCTGCCCTGATTCTGGCATTCACAGAAGTGATTCTTAATGCTTGACAATGCAAGACCCCAATCTGCTTCATCTGTCACCGAGTATCTAGCCAGACATTCTGTTACTGCCATCCCACATCCGCCATATACGCCCGACCTCTTGCCTTGCGATGTTTTCTCGTTTCCGCGAGCGAAAAGGCGACTAAAAGGAAAGGTTCATCAAGATATCGGAGACATCCAACTCGCTGTGGTTCAAATGGCTCTGAGCACTATGGGATTTAACTTCTGAGGTCATCAGTCCCCTAGAACTTAGAACTACTTAAACCTAACTAACCTAAGGACATCACACACATCCATGCCCGAGGCAGGATTCGAACCTGCGACCATACAGGTCGCGCGGTTCCAGACTGAAGCGCCTAGAACCGCTCGGCCACTGCGGCCGGCCAACGCGCTGTGACAAATGAGCTTAGAAGCATCGCAGTAATTTTCCTGCTTGCTTCAAAGACCTCCAGAAACGTTGGCAGCTCATTACTTGGTAAGTGCAATTTTCTGTTTTTTTTTTTTTTAACTTGTCCCGAAACTTTTCTCACGAAGTGAGTACGTACCCAGAAAATACACGGACGGAAGAAAACATCGCAAAGCCAAGAAGCACTCGTGCGACATACACATAAGTTGGTAAGCGTGTTTTTACGCTTGAAAGATTATGATTATTCAAACCAGTTGCACAACATTGACTCTAGCTGTGCCATTATGAGGATGCAAATCAGATTTGCATTTAATACAATCTGTAATGATTGTGAGTGTTTGTTACCTTTAAGATTGGACGTGGTGAATTGAAATTAGTCAGGAGTGCCTTTAAGGCGACAAAGACGCCACTACCAACACCTCACTGAGCTCAAACGAGATTATGCAAGAGGACGACGAGAAGCAGGCCGTTCCTTCTCCGATACTGCAGGAAGAACTGGCAGGAATGGATCCTCTGTACATGATTGCTGGGAGCGGATGTCACGAGAGTGTGCAGTCACAGGAAGACCGTGCTCCTGACGGCCACGTGGCACTACCGATATGCTTGTGAGAGTGGCGCATCGAACTGCATTTGGAGCAGCAACCTGAGCAGCAGTTAGCACAATAACGACACAACAAACATTGCGAAACCAGTACTTCAAGGAAAGCTACGAGCCAGACGCCATGTGGTGTGCATTCCACCGACCCCAGACCACCGACTTCAGTTGTGTCAAGGTAGAGATCAATAGAGAGCAGGTTGGAGGTCTATTGTTTTTCTGCTGAACTGCTGGTTCTGCCTCAGTGCCAGTGATGGCTGTCTGTTGAATAGGAGGCCAGTATAGGGCATGCAACCAACCTGTATGCGTGGTAGACACACTGGATCTATACCTGGAGCCATGGCCTGTGGTGCGATTTCGTACAACAGCAGCAGCACTCCTATGGTTATCCCGCGCATCCTGACCACAAATCTGTACGTCAATCTGGTGATTCGACCTATTATGCTGCCATTCATGAACGGCATCCCAGTGGATGTTCTCCAACAGAATAATGCTCGGCTGTTGTAATCCAGTAGGCTCTACAGTTGTCGACATGGTGCCTTGGCCGGTTCGGTCACCACATCTATCTCTAATAGACCACATATGGGTCAGCATTGGATGACAGCCCTAGGGTCATCCAAAAACAGCGTTAACAGTCCCAGGATTGACCAACCATGTGCAACAGGCAATTAACTCCATCCCACAAACTGACATCCGGCAATTGTACAGCACAATGCATGCACGACTGCATTCAACATTCTGGTGGTTACGCCCATTATTAATGTACCAGCATTTCACACATGCAATGGCGTATCTCACACTTACATGAACCTGAGATCGTGCAATATTAACCACTGAAATATCTTACCTAGACAAACGTAATCCCGAAATTTCATTATTCCACATGAATTAGTTTTTGGTGTTGCCATTTCTTTCCGTTAGTATATATCATGCACCTTAAGATGGGCAACTCAGCTTACATCATACGCTTCTGAAACGACTGATGTATGCTTGATTGCCTATCTTGACGAGCATGAATTCATTTCTGGACCAGTTCTGTTTTTCCGCCGGCCGAGATGGCCGAGCGGATCTAGGCGCTTCAGTCCGGAACCGCGCTGCTGCTACGGTCGCAGGTTCGAATCCTGCCTCGGACATGGTTGTTAGTGATGTCCTTAGGTTTAAGTAGTTCTAAGTCTAGGGGACTGATGACCTCAGAAGTTGAGTCCCATAGTGCTCAGAGCCGTTTCTTTTTCTGTTTTTCCCATTCACACGCTTGGTACGGGTTTACGCGTCTCAAGTATTGTATTCTATTATGCACTTCACGTCAGTACTAGGCACAGGGTGAACCAGACTTCCACTGACAGACTTTCAGAGAATCATTAAGGGATACCTTTCAACTACTTTCGTACAAAGCACACACAGTACTCGGCTGCTCGTAATAATGTAATTAAGGTTTGTTTGGTTCGTTACTGCAATGACGCTTGTTTCTGTGAAAATATCTCCGCAACATTGAAGAAGCCTATAAAATGCAATAACCAAAACAGCACAGAGTACTGCAACACCACTGTACTGAGTCGTGGTTGCAGACGCTACGGGAACACCTCACCATACCGTCGTTGTGCCACTCTTCCATTGTATTCAGCCAGCCCATAACGCGAGCTCATAGCTGCCAAGTAAACCTGACCGTGCAGCTGTTTATCATTGTTAGCGTGCAGCTAACACTGCCGGTGAAAGAAACCTCAAGACATAAGCGAGCAGTTCTGAATGCTCGTTTGAAGGCGAAGCCTGAAACAGATACTACTGCTGTCAACAGCAGGCATCGTGAGCCAATGGAAACGAGGCACACAGCGCATGCGGTCGGTGTTTGCACTGTTGTGCACCGTTTCCAGTGGAGGTCAGATGCAAAGCTAACTGCGGCGAGAGACAAAACAAAATGCAATAACTGTGTGACGAGACGGTGGAGACCGTGGGTCCCTTACTCCAACATGCTCAGAAGGTATACGTGAACAACCCTTGAAAGTTTATCGTTCTTCTTGTATACATAGCCACATGCCCAGACAAAGGATGTCGTGATTTCCACGAATTTTATGACTCCGAATATACTTAGTAAGCTGTCACAAATACTTTTTTATTGATTTATTTAACCTGAGATAATCTAGTCTGTAGCTACAATGGACCTTACAAAAGATTCGAATTTACGAATATCTAGTATGTTGCATGCGGCCGGTGTTCAGCTCAGAAACCAAGTTCCCAATCTCGAGAATCCCGTGCTAATTTGCGAGAAGCCAAAACTGGTGAAATTTCGGAATTTCTTGAGTTTTTTTCTCTATACATTGTTTCCTTCTGTCCTAAGACAATCAGCACTCAGATCTTTGTTGTAGAGAATAAAATGTTCTTAAATTTCCACTGCTCAAATGAGTATTTTCGCGACATATTTACCGAGGTGCAGAGCTTGAAAGGAATTGCAAAATACTCATGTTTAAAAAACACTGCAAAAAGAACGGATGTTAGCGCTAAATTATAACTGCGCCTCTAAGGGTCAAAGTTTTACTTAAAGAACTCCTGTCTCCCCTCTCTGTCTCCCCAACGTTCAGTGATTATGTAGTTTGTTCGAGTTTTCTGTCGTGTTAATGCCCCTCAGAAACCTCTTCATTTAGCTCTGGCCCGGGTGAATCCTAGCATGAATGGCTACAATAACGTTTGCCAATGGCAGAACACCGGATACCTGATTTTTTGAAGCTGCAAGCACCTGCGGTTGACCCTTTTATACTTTTGCAAGAAACGATTTTCTGTAAGCAGTCTGGGGCTACGCTTTCCGTTGTTGGTACGGCCCCAGTCTGATAGAATCTTTCCGTTACCCAGCCAACACTGTACTTGTAGCCCTTTCACTCTTCTGTACAAATGGATTTTACACCAGAACACGTCGTACTCATCTCTAATGCTAGCACCATTTCAGCCAACATCCTTTGATATAGCGGTTTTCATTATCATTACATCGATATCATCTATAAGCTGCTTCACTATAATGCACTTTTTAGTGGTTTCGCTCATCAACGTTGAAATGATGTTCGTTTTGTTGTGACACTTTTAAGAATACCACCACTCGCAAATTAGGTTAGAAATCAGATTAATAATGTTGCTCAATCAGCATATGTTCGCTTTATCGGGCAAGAACAAAGTTATTGACTGCGAATGGTATCGTCAGAATGGAAATAATGAAGTCACTGTAAAAAAGTCATTAATTTTGGCACTTAAATGGATTCCCACGTAGATTTCGTCGAAGCTGTTATGACTCATCTTGTTGATTCTAGGGTGATTCCACATTGACTGCTAGAAGGTCCAGATCTGTATTTTAGCAATATTTGAAGACCTAACAAATGCGTTTTTCAGGAAATTCTTAATGATCAAACAAACCCAGATCAGAACAATCGTATGGTAGAAATAATTTTTGACTTGGTGTTCACGATCCACATTTTTATTAAACTTCTCGTAAATTCACATATACTTCGTCTTAATTGTCACATCATCAAGAAAACAGTTTTGTATCAATCTTCATATATTTAATTTCCACTTTAACCAAACACAAGACTTAACTGTTCTCTTACAATGCGAAATAACAACTTAACTTCTGCAAAGTGAAACAAAGACTACTCTGTGCGCATTCGCGCCAAAACGGTTACAAGTAAGTCAAAGATTATGACAGTCTTACAGAAATGAATACACACAAGAACCATATCACTGTAATACATCGATACATCGGAGTACCTAAACATTAATAATACCAAATATGAATATTGTCACAAAAATATGTCTGTTACTTCGCAGAAAAGTAGTACGATATTACTGGTATCAAGAACTGGGGTCGGAGTGACGTAATGGTCACGTAAATAAAGAACCATGACACAATGAAACTGCTGTTGTTGTGCAGAAGACTTATCTTGTAGACGAGCGTAGTAAAGCCTGCTGTTTTGGTACTTTGGTAACGGATGTCAGAAGCATACTATCTAAAACTACTATGACACTACAAACGAAGTGATTTTTCACATACTCATCGTAGATCTCACATACTGACTCGAACGTAGCATTTGTAATCGCATTCCACACAACTTCAAGTGGGGAAGATGCATCCAGCTTCCATTACAGCACATTACTGAGCATCCCAACTCCCTCTTCTTCTTGTATCGGCTTTAACGCTGCCTTTCTGCCCTTTCCTAAAACGTGATCAGTAAAGAGACACACTGAAATGGTGAAAGCTCAAGCTCAAATAGGAACTGTTCTCTAAGATCATCATCAGATTCCTTGCTTGGTACTGTGTCGTCATTGGAAGAGAGTAAGATGATCGTCTGCTTTTCTCCATGCAAATTTCGGGATACAAAATCCCAGCGTAGAGTAACAAATTTATTCTTTCGTTTGCACTTCACATCTTCAATATTTTCTGTCACCATTTTCTTCATGCAGCTGATGCTAATGCCTGGAACTAAAGAACAGTTCACCTCGTCATGATCAATTGCTTCTGTGCTAAGTGAGACTATCTCCTTAGTACCAAGGAATGGTGGATGTTCAGAGAATTGTGATTACATGAAAGGGCCTCGTATCTACATGTTCAGACGTTCCTCAGTGTACCTCAGCGGACATCTGCATACGTGTTACCGAAGTGTTGGAATCATATCATTGCCAACGTCCATCGAGACAGCACACTATCCGTATGTAAGTCAGACTTCCATCCTATTCGTATGTAAGTCATAATTCCATCCCCCCCCCCCCCCCTCCCCGTCCATTTCCCAGATCTTGAAATGGTTCAGATGGCTCTGAGCACTACGGGACTTAACACTGGAGGTCATCAGTCCCCTAGAACTTAGAACTACTGAAATCTAACTAACCTAAGGACATCACACACATCCATGCCCGAGGCAGGATTCAAACCTGCGACCTGACCGGTCGCTCGGATCCAGACTGAAGCGCCTAGAACCGCTCTGCCCCCATCTCTTCAATGCTCAATGGGGGATGATCTGATCAGATGCACGGCCTGAATTACTCCGTACGACGAATAGTGAAGCAGCTTTGGACCGAGAATTTGTGAGATTGCTGAGGATGCATTCTGTCACATACGTTGCTCATGTCCTTGTTGTACAGACGTGCACTTTTAGAGTAGTTCAAGTTCTGCATGGAAAGTCATTTCTTTTGCACGTTCGACATGCGCGTCTCAGTATGACATACGTTCAGGTATATCAAAGTTTTTCATTATCGCACACCAGCAGAAGTAATGAGTCCGTGGCGCAGTACGAGCACCACAATACTATACAAAGAATTCCCACTTTCAGCAGCGGCCTAGGCAGTCGCGGACTGATTTGGGTCACCCCAGGGTACTTCTATATTATTGTTCTGCAATTCAGAGTTGGGTCCCAGGCAGAGCGTTCACAAAACCACCTTTAAGCAACTTCTCTGTCGTTCCACCTTCGAACAGCGTGCGGGAAAAACGATCACTTACATGTATGTGGGCGCCAAAAAAGTACGTATTTTCACACAATGAGGAAATAGTTAGTGATTGAAATTTCAGGACAAGGTCCTGTCGCAGCATAAAACGCCCTTGTTTTAATGACTGCCGCCCCAATTCGTGTATCATATCCGTAGCACTATTACTTCACGATAATACAAAAGGATCTGCCCTCCTTTGAACTTTTTCGATGTCCTCCGTCAATCCTATCCGATGCGGATCCCACACCGTACAGCAATACTCCAGAAAAAGGCGGACAAGTGTTCCGCACACAGTCCCTTTAGTGGACCGGTTTCAATTTCTAAGTGTTCTGCCAATAAGTCGCAGTCTTTGATTTGCTTTCCACACAACATTATCTATCCGATCGTTCCCATTTAAGTTATTCGTAATTGCAATCCCTCAGTATTTAGATAAGTTTGCATAACTTTAGATTTGTGTCACTTATTGTGTAACTGAAATTTAGCGGATTCCTTTTAGTAGTCACGTTGATGACTTCACACTTTTCTTCATTTAAAGTCAATTCCCTTTGTTTTGCACTATATACATACCGTGCGTAAATCATTTTGCAGTTGATTTTGATCATCTGATGACTTCACAAGACGGTAAAAGTTAGTATCATCTGAAACGAATCTAAGAAGGCTGCTCAAATTGTCTTCTAAATCGTTAGTGTAGATGAGGAACAACAGAGGGGCTACAACATTTCCTTGGGGAACCACAGATATTACTTCTGTTTTACTCGATTACTTTCCAACAATTATTATGAAGTTCACCATTCTGACAGGAAAGATCCAGTCGCACAACTGAGACGATAATTCAAAGGCACACAGTTTAAAGCCCTTGTGAGGAACGATGTCAACAGCCTTCTGAAAATCTAAGAACATGGAATCAATCAGACGTCCTCTGTCAACAGTCCTCACAACTATACGAGAGTAAAAAGCTAGATGTGTTTCACAGGAACGATATTTTCTGAATCTGTGTTGGCTGTTTGTCAATGCCGCGCGGGATTAGCCGAGCGGTCTCGGGCGCTGCAGTCATGGACTGTGCGGGTGGTCCCAGCGGAGGTTCGAGTCCTCCCTCGGGCATGGGTATGTGTGTTTGTCCTTAGGATAATTTAGGTTAAGTGGTGTGTAAGCTTAGGGACTGATTACCTTAGCAGTTAAGTCCCATAAGATTTCACACACATTTGAACGTTTTTTTGTCAATAAATCATTTTCTTCGAGCTTATCCATAATGTTCGAGCACAGTATGTATTCCAAAACCGTACTGCAAATCGACGATAGCGATATGGGTCTGTAATTCAGCGGACTGCTTCTATTTACTTTTTTTGGCGTCGGTGTGATTTTGTACAACTGTGCAGTCTTTAGGTACGGATCTTCCAACTAGCGATCGGTTGTATAGAACTGATAAAAACATGCAGCTATTGCATCAGTATACTCTGAAAGGAATCTCACTGGTATACATTCTGGACCAGAGATCTTGCCACTCTTATGTGTTTTAAGCTGCCTCGCTACTCCAAGGATATATATTTCTAAGTTATGTTGGCAGTTGTTCTTGATTCGAATTCTAGAACATTTACTTCGTCTTCTTTCCTGAAGTAACTTCTGAGAAACTTGTTTAGTAATTCTGCTTTAGTGGCACTATCCTCTATAACGTCACCGTTGTGGTCACTTAAACACTTCAACATCGGTCTGGAAATGCGGTTGCGCATCCTGATCAGAATAACAAAGTGACCGATAGCCAGCCGCAGTTGAGTGAGGAAGGGGACTGTGTTGGGAAGCTGTGCGTTCGGAACTGACATTTTATCACGCTCCCCGTTAATGTGTAGTAGCCTATTAAGTTTGCTTTACTGGATCGTACACTTTCCGCCTATCGACCGCACTCCTGTGTATAAGATGACAACGTTTTCCTGCTTTTTTTACTATCTCATCAAAAGCAGGAGGTCATGGCCTGTCTTTTATAGTAATCACAATGATTTACATTTGATAGTTGGCATACTCGATACGAAATGGATGCTAAAATGGATCATAATCCTTCATGCAAATTCAATATTTAACAACATAAAAATAATGTATAATGCTTAAGTAGTTATCAGTCATTGCACAGTGCATGTAGTACATCACACTTGTGCAGAGGGTATTCCTTAATAACGAGATGAGATTTATGATGTAAGTGAGATGGGCGCCATTCACTCGAAGTACGAAACGCAAATACCGAAGAAAGACGAATTGTGGCAAAACGTAATTGCCTCATAGTTGAATCACTTTCTTCCTCGACATTGTTACCTGCGCTCTGTAACAGGAAGAGTCGCTCAAGTATTTAATTATATTTTCGATATTATCCTCCATGCTCGCTTCACTTTTCCAGGCTTCATTAACAACCGTTTTTGTGTGGCGTACAACATTACTCCAGTTACTTGGCGTACCAGTATTCCCTCTAATAGTCCCTGAATTTCTGCCCCACTGAATCATTTGTTATATATTGACAAGTAACGTTCGACCTGCGCCCACGTCATGTCGATGGTGGCAATGGTATGGTGGCAGCCCAAGAACCGTCAGAGAGTGTTCTACAGCCACCTCGTTAACAACATACTTTTGAAATTGCGGCCTCTTTTTTGCCCCTAGTTTCATGAGCTCCGCCTTGCAGAAACAGTATTGAACTTTCATAGCCGGCCGGTGTGGCCGTGCGGTTCTAGGCGCTTCAGTCTGGAATCGCGTGACCGCTACGGTCGCAGGTTCGTATCCTGCTTCGGGCATGGATGTGTGTGATGTCCTTAGGTTAGTTAGGTTTAAGTAGTTCTAAGTTCTAGGGGACTGATGACCACAGATGTTAAGTCCCATAGTGCTCAGAGCCATTTGAACCATTTTAACTTTCATATTGTTGCGTTTCAACGACTGAACACTGTCGGCCTTTTTCTCTTGCCACCCTCGGAGCTTCATCTTTAATAACCGAATGGTAAGAGCCATTATCCATTACAATGACAGACGACCGATTTATGTAAATGCTACTTGAAACACTTCACAAAAATATCGTGGCCTGTGACATCGTAGTAGTCGCTTGTTTCCCTCGATTTATAAACCAGGAGACAGTTCTGTGCCAAACCAGGTGAACTTCCAGTATGTAAGACAATAATTCTTGCGCCTTTCTGACGGAAATACCTGTGTTTCCACACATAGTGTCATCCCTCCAGCCTTTTCAGACGGATAGACCGACGCGTCTAGCCATGTTTCATCGAACCATGCACTGTCTTCAAACAGCACTTACAACGTCTCTTAAAAACGGAAAACGCCACGCAGAAACTTCACTTCGCTCCATTATAATTTTGAGACTTTTTTTAAGTTTTTTTATACCGAGAAGTCTGACAATGTTAGAAAGAAGTCTTGCCGCCACTGAGTGATTCTGCCACGTGCAGAGTACAGCAAAGTTATTTTATGGTTGGAATTTATTTTCTCTTTTAATATCCTTATTTATGAAGAGGAGCAGCATCTTGTTGAAATGAATCCAAGTTTGTTACTTGCAGCTGCGTCCTCGCATTAGTTTGGACGAACCATCCCCTTCCGGTACTGCACAGTATATTTCCTTACAGTGTTTTTAATGCGCCTGCAGTACTTTCAGCTACCTTCGTTAGAGACATTAGAGGCGCACCATTGGCTGTCTCCTTCTGTAAATATTCCCGCACGAAGCACACAAACTCGCGTGTCTGACCACGCAGATAACTAAACTTTCTGTTTAGCAAAAACACATTTCTGAACACTTACGCTGCAAACTTCTGGCATTCTAGCGCTGGGTAAAATTGTCACGCAGACAAAGAAAGCACACAACGAAGCTGGAGCAGAGAGCTTTGGCAGTGTTGAACTACAGAACAGAGAGTATACGGAGGGAGAGCAGAGGACGGCTCCTTTGATCTGTATGAAGTCAAGCGTTGCGCTCGACGCCGCACTGAAATCGAGTAAATGCGAGACGACAGCTGCTTACTACTACGGATGGAAAGGGGCAATCTCACGAGACGGAAGTAATCCAACCACCTGGATGAATACTTTTACGAAAGTAAAGGCTAATGAAACAAGCTGTGATAAATCATTAGCTAAAAACTTATCACTTAAGCTTTTAAATTCATTAGTGTTCACACGTGCAAGCTGTGAACAGCCACTGCTTTCAGCTTCAGGTGACAATGAAGCTACTTTGATTTGTAAATATCGGTTTCTTCTTGCAGAAAATTTGTCTTACTTCTTAATTTTTATTTCTTTTATGGGGTCTCGGCTGATACATCAGCTTCACGACCAACAGGAACAACTGTTGACGGACCGTTTGCAGGAGTTTCAGTGTTTGCACCAGAGCTGGACTTAACATTCATGTTTTAAAACTGAAAGTAACTCAGGCATGTCTGGATGAGCTGTTATTAACGACATCTGACAGCCGTGGAAACAAATTGGCGAGTACGGATAGCCAAAATAGTTAGAGCGACCGTTCGTGATAAGCAAGGAATCCGTGTTCGAGTCTTGCTCCGACAAAGATTTTCACGTGTCACTAATAGGTAGTATATGTCTACCTAACACAGCTAATGCCAAGATATTCGCAGTCAGAGAATTTATTGCGAATTAACATGGGCATTACTTTAGATGAAGACAGTAGGCTGCATTAAAATTTAATTCCCACAAATGTTTTCGGTTAGGCCCTGTCCTATAAGTTCTCTCTAACGTATTAAGTGATATGAATTATATTTGTTTTATAAATGACGGTTGATAAGTGGCACAAAGAAAATTTTGTAAAGCTTTATCCTATATACGATATGTGTTTCAACTTTTCTCTTGAGTAATTACTGGCGTGGAATGTCTTCTGCTTTGTCATTTTCTTCCAGCAGTAGGTACAATAATAAATCACGATCACTAATTTCAGAAACGTGGCTCTTTCTATCTGAGCTGCAGACTGCAGGCAACGCACGTCGTCAGGCAGCCCGCTCACATAAAATACTTTAGCTTATATTTGCCCATATTGTAGCGAGATATGGCTCTCTTTCGAACTTTAAAAAGAATTTCGGTATGTTATCAAAATTTAGTAAACAACAATGTATCACCTAAAATGAGCCACACGTAAAGTAGCCAGCGACCACATTTTTTTCTGCAAAACCTTCACATTTTACGCTGCAGAGTACTAGAAAATTAAGTATCACAGTGACTATGACCAGTATCGAAAAAAATAGACTTCATCCTCAAGCTGTGATGTGAGGCTATAAGATACGAAGGAAATCAATTTTGTGCGGCACTTTTTCAGAATCGAATTAAAGGTATTATATACAGCAATGAAGAAAATGCGCAAATGCAAAGAGATCGTTTTTAATTTTTTAAAGGAAAAGGAGAACCTGTACCGGAGAATCAAGTTCAGGAGTTGATGTAGCTTTGCTTCATTGCATACAGTATTTTTTACTGTTTAATGAGCTTTCCTTTTTTACAGCAAGAAAATCGGATGACTAATTTTTCTCATGTATTGTTACACAGTTTGTGAGAATTGGACATTACCTTCCCGTGTGGCCTTTTCTCTTGCAATTGCTCATTATATTTTTCTAACTTTAACAGTGCGTCAAAAATTGTTTACTTGTAGATATGCCCAGCAGCTAAAATGTACATTCTTCTTCTTCTTCTTCTGTAGTGGTCAATCCAAGGATTGGTTTGCAACAGCTACAATGGCAGCTTGTCTCCATTCTGTGCGTCTTTCAGCTTTTCTCTTCATTTCTTTATAGGTGTTACATCCCACATCTTTCACGATTTGATCCATGTACCTCAGCCGTGGTCTTCCTCTTGGTCTTTTTCCCTCGACATATCCCTTTATGATTGTGTTCAGGAGTCCTTTATGTCTTAATAGATGGCCTGTAAATTGCACCCTTCTTTTAACAATCAGACTCCAGAAGCTTCTCTTCTCACCTGCTCTTTCCAGAACCGTTTCGTTTGTGACCTTGTCGATACATTTTATTTTGAGGATGCGTCTATAGCACCACATTTCAAAAGAATTTAGCTTCTGGTCTTCCTCTGTCCCGAGAGTCCATGTTTCACACCCATAGCATGCCACACTCCACACATATGATTTCAAAAATCTTTTCATGATTTCAAGGCTGATGCTCTTAGATGTTAATATGTTTTTCTTCTTGTTAAAAGCAGCCTTTGCTTGAGCTATTCTGCTTCTCACTTCTGCCTTGCTCCTTCCATCCCTGGCAATATTACTGCCCAGATAAGTAAATTTATCAACTTGTTCAAGCAGTTCATTGCCTACATGAACTTGGACCTTTACTTGATCTTCTTTGTCGCATGCCATTGCTTTTGTTTTTGCTTTATTAATTCTCATATTATATTCTTCACCCATAACTTTATCATTCTATTCAGTAGGACTACTAGATCTTCTTCACTTTCAGCCAGGACAGCTATATCATCGGCATATCTTTTCCTTGGCCATGAATTACTACACCTGTCTGTGAATTTTCCCTTACTTTTTTCAGCGCCTGATCAATGTATACGTTAAAGATAACAGGGGATAGTGCGCAACCTTGTCGGACACCTTTCCGTATCTGCATCTCTTCTTGTTTTGTCCGTCCACGGATAACTGTTGTCTCGTTTTTGTACAGGTGCCATATCATTTTTCTATCTTTATGGTCTATTCCTACTTTTTTGAGTACCTCAAACATCTTATCCCACTTAACATTATCAAAGGCTTTCTCTACATCTACGAAAGTTATGTATGTTTTCAGGTCCTTATCTAGTCGTTTCTCTATTATTAGTTTCAGAGCAAATATTGCTTCTCTGGTTCCTCTATCTTTCCGGAATCCAAACCGATCTTCGGAGAGTGTAGCTTCGACTTTTTGTTCTATGCGTTTTAGGACAATTGAGGTTAACATTAAACAAGATAAATAGAACATATCCGCCCGTCCTTTACTTCAGAGACAGAGTTTCCACCTTGCTTACTCTTTATTCTGTGGATGAACGGAGCAGAAGGTGCGACCAAGGGCGTTCTCTGATTGGCTGTTGCCATGGTAGCCGCCTTGTAAACAGCTAGAGGTCAATGAATTTGTTATTTTGATCCAGGTATAGCTGCCAGATATGTTTTACTAAATCTATTTCCGCTCCCATCCAAACGGACAACCGTTTTTGAAACGTGACTGCGTTGTCGGGTTACACCTTGTTTCTAAACACTTCTGTTAACGTGGACTTTATGCGCATTGAAGGAGGAGTAGTAACACTTAGACCGAGCATGAAGCTGTCTACCTCTGACATTTAACTGATGAGAAAAACCATTGTACTGACTAAATTGAAAAACCGGAGCCGCCGATTTCCAGAGGCCATTCGTGTGAAACAACTGACGATCGGAAAACCGATATTTCAACGGTCTAGCAAAGCAGCTTCAGGCTTTTACATATAAACACGACAGCGAAAAAACGGTTTCCGAAATTCACTTTTCATCTGCTGGAAGTTGTATCTCGTGTAAACGCAGCATGTGTAAAGCGGCCAGCGGCGATTAATTTGACAAGCTACAAGACTGCTTCAGCGAAACCAAAATTAAGAGTCAAAATTGTAGTCACATTTTCTGTCACATACAGCGAAGGACTTACACGGCAGTCTTCGTAAGCTGCACAAAAACTTAAAATAAATAAAAGTCTTTGCTTTAATACTGTGGTGCAGCTCGTCTTATCATAGTGAAATACGTAGACGTAGCTATTCTGGGTAGCCTTATTCGTCTAAATTTTTCCGTGTTCACCTGATAAGAATTCAGTCAGCACTCACTTCACAAAACCGACGCTTCTTCGCGTTAAAATTTCAGTGGCACTTCAACTGACCAATCGCTAAGACTTTTAAAACGAGGGTTAATACTCGTATTATTTCGTCAGTTTGAACTGAGATTTTGGGGATAGGCCATTTTTTCGATACGTCATTTAATCAAAATCGGGGCCATAAAACTTCAAGGATTATTTTCCGAATATCAAGGTCGCCGACGTCACTCTAAGAATGTATCTGCCAATTACGATTGTACACAATAGTGGGAAGAGGTCCTTTTTAAACTCAATCGTTCCATGTTAGAAGACAGGTCAATGTTCTGACATCATTGGGTATTGAAAATAATATTTTAGAGTTATGAAGATATTATAAGTAGCATCAGTAGTATGAAGTGCAGACAATCTCGCATTTGCCTACCACACATATTTACTCATGGTTAAAATATGTTAATTCGAAAAGTAAAATGCTGGTTTTTCATTGGACGGAAATCTAATTCTTTCTTCACTTTTTTTTTTTTAAATGCAGTTGACCATTGAGGATAATAAGAAGTGTTAAATACCTTAAGGATTTCAGTTTTTTTGCTTTTCTTAATTACATCAGATCATTATCAGTAGTGATGGACTAACTGGTATTTTCAACACGTTTCAAGATTTGCCATTAGATGGGCCATTACGTTTGCAGCCAACGTTAAAACGTTCTGATCCAGCGATACTCTGTTCTCTCTGGTGGAACGTTACCATTTGTCACATGACTCGGGGCACGAAGCCGAGTATATCATTACGCATTTATAGTGCACAATTTATGGCATTCTTTTTAAAAATCAAAATTTGTGTCGTTGTGCTTTTTACCAGATTCAGAAGTAAAGGCCTCCACATATGCTCAGATAAGTCTTCTTTTTTGTCCTAAGGATTAGGTAAAGTGAAAAAAATCTCAGTTGTGTAAGCGAATTACTTTAAAATACTTGCAGAGGTACTTCGATAAGTTGAAAGTTAGGATGGATGTTGGTCCTTCGATATAAAATAGTGAATGACTAAGCTTTCGAGACGACATATTGTTAATCTGTAGCCCACTACAGCACTATAATCATCATTTGGTAATATATTACGCTCTTATCTCGATATCGTTTCGGTATCTATACTGGGTTAAGCACAAGTCAGAAAACGTATTTGCTTATATTGTGTAAATTCCTGACATTATGCACGTAAACCAATTTCCTTTCTCACAAATGCTTATAAAGCATTTCACGCATATTTTTGTGGAATCGTTGGAAAACTAATGCTGCGTTCGGCACTGTTATGTTGTCTTCCACTCCTGGGGAAGCGGTGAACTACAAGAATTCACGGTATACAAAAAGAAGTATTCACTAAAGAATAATCATTCTCTCGGTTGTTAAAAGACTGTCAAGACGTTTCAACTTCACCATATGTAAAAACGATAACCACAGATTTCTTATCACGAATTTCGGAGGAATTAGATTGACTGCACTTTTACATACGTAAGAGTTGTACGACAATTCGTTGAATAATCAAAATCAATGATTGATTTCAGGTATAACTGAGAGAAATTGTAACTGTCTGCTCCACTTCACACAGCACGTAATGTTAGAAACTCAGCTTTCTGGCCCGAGTGACGTGACTTAAATGCTGGTTTCAAGCGTTAACGCGGCTGGGGGTAGGGACATGCGTAGTCTATGTTATATATGGTCTATGAACGTTACTGTATAATGCATAGTGTGCAGCTTTGGCAGACAGCGAGCAGCGGCGCGGGATTAGCCGAGCGGTCTGGGCGCTGCAGTCATGGACTGTGCGGCTGGTCCCGGCAGAGGTTCGAGTCCTCCCTCGGGCATGGGTGTGTGCGTTTGTCCTTAGGATAATTTAGGTTAAGTAGTGTGTAAGCATAGGGACTGATGACCTTAGCAGTTAAGTCCCACAAGATTTCACATACATTTGAAATTTTTTTGACAGCGAGCTAGGTTACGTCAGCACCAGTAACCAGTGGGGCAGTTTCTTCCAATGTTGTCGCGCTGATTTAGCCTGAGCAACGAGAACCACTTATAAATGTAGCCCTGAAGGTGAGTTACATAGCAAAGTCTTAAAGCGTGAAGAAAATTGTATGGTACCCCTTATTTGCAGATAGGAGCGTATTTTGCTTTATTTCCAGCTTTACTATTTCACATACGTGAAACAAATGTATCGGCGCTGCAGTACGAACGGAATAAGGAGAGAGCAATAGGTTCCCACGGTGGCCAGGAGAGGCAGTTGGTCGTCTGGCTCTCCGAGAGACAACGGGATGAGGTGGCGATGTAGAAATGCCTTGTGAAATCAGCAAAGATATACGTAGGGAAAGTACGTTCATTTTGGTACAAATCGAGTAATTGTTATTGAGAAAAATTTTTTAACAAGTGATGCCTCTTGTCACTCAGACATTAAGAAGAGTCTACGGGTCATAAATACTATCTCTCAGTAATTTTACGGTGCCAGGAAACGTTGATATTAACAAATAAATTAATGACTTTGGCTTAATCGAAGATGTTCGATCTTATACGATTGTACGCTCAAGTTACAGATCGTGTGCTGTATCAGCAGTCATCGATAGGATTCGATCTATCTTGTGGTAGACCGTGCTCTGGTACAGTTAATAGTTAGCTTGTAATCAGTGTGAACAAATTCATTTTACGGTGTTTCTTAAATGAAAGCGCCATAATGGCATCTCCTGTAAAAATTACTTACAGAAAAAACTTTTCGCTTCATTACGTAACATAGACAGTAGTATTGCACTTTCAGAATCCGAAGGTAGTGCTACGGCTCAGCAAGCGGACATAAAACTACAGGAGGAGCTCCATATAACAGGTAGGAAGAATTTCTACTGTAAGTAGGCTGTTTAGGTTCTTATAATAGTAACGCCGCCGCCACATAGCGCTCTGTATGAAAATCACTGGCTGTGCTGTGTGCAGTCAGTGGCTGGTTGGCATTGTTGTAATACTCGCCATTGTAGTGTAGCTGGACGTTAACAGCGCGTAGCGTTGCGCAGTTGGAGGTGAGCCGCCAGCAGTGGTGGATGTGGGGAAGTGAGATGGCGGATTTTTGAGAATGGATAATCTAGAGGTGTGTCCATCAGAAACAGTACATTTGTAAGAATGGATGTCATGAACTGCTATATATATTATGACTATTAAGGTAAATACATTGTTTGTTCTCTATTAAAATCTTTAATTTGCTAACTATGCCTATCAGTAGTTAGTGCCTTCCGTAGTTTGAATCTTTTATTTAGCTGGCAGTAGTAGCGCTCGCTGTATTGCAGTAGTTCGAGTGACGAAGATTTTGTGAGGTAAGTGATTTGTGAAAGGTATAAGTTAATGTTAGTCAGGGCCATTCTTTTGTAGGGATTTTTGAAAGTCAGATTGCGTTGCGCTAAAAAAATATTGTGTGTCAGTTTAAGCACAGTCGTGTATAATTTTTCTAAGGGGACGTTTCACTACGTGGCAGCTCAATAAGTCATTCAAGGATGGACTGGCTAAATTATCGCGAAACTCTGATGGGAAAGCGTGGCCAGTTACTGTGTACACCAACCATCTAAGGACTCACCAGCTAAAATGAGACATTTCTGGAGGTTTAATACGAGCGGGGGTGGAGGTCTTGCATTTGGCAGGCCTTCCAAGGACATCAATTTCTCGCAAATTTGGATAGATTACAGTGGATGCTTCTTGCACGCCGCCGCAGTTTGGATAATTTGCAGTGGATGCGTCTTGCACGTGGCATCTTATGAGTCAAATACGACTGTAGAGAAATAACTTGCGACGGAAAAACAATTATTGCAAATCTGTGGGTAAAATAAGAAGTGCAATTTCGATGGAAAACGCGACTACGAAAGAAGCGGAAGGTGAGCGATAACTCATAGAGGCCACTGCAATGTGTAACACTAAAAGTGTGAGTCAAGTAATGCAGGAAGTGTGTCACGTAAAGCAACAGCATAGCGAAAAATATAATTCGCGTCACTGGAGTACGCGCATTTTGCGAGTAAAGAAAATATCGAATGACCGCCGAGAAGAGGTCGTAGAAGAAGATAGAAGACAGAGGCTTGAAACGTGACAAGGCAGGCTGCTTAACCGGAGGAATCAAAGCGATTCGACGGCATCGCGTGGATAGCAACTCAGCGCAGCACAGCAGCAGAGAAGGGGTGCGCTGGAGGCGCTCTAACTGGCGTCCGGAGTTCAGTGCACGGTGAGGCAGTGGAGCATTACTGCGCCTACTGAAATATACAATTTTCAATGTAAGTTAAAGTAATAGATTGGTGTTGTTTGTAGTTAATGTTACCTAGAAGCGGTAGGATGACTAAACGTAAAATTAGCAAATCTAATATTACCGAGAATATGGCTCAGGAGACCTCTGACTTGTCAGACACATCTTGTGTGTTTCCGCTTGTAAAATCAAAAGAAGGCCTTGTAGACAGAATGGATGATAATGTAGGTAACGACTGACAAGAAGTCCCAGAAAATACCACAGAAAATGCTGCTGACAGTGGCTAAGGAAAGTATGAAGACAGAAAATAAACCTAACAAAATTAATGGTTCAGAATTTAAGATGCAAGCCGTATTTTCAGCTTCGGAAACGAAGCAACTAAACCATAAACTGCAAACGACTAACAAGAAAATAGGAAAACTAACAAGAAACTAGTAGAAAACAACCGAAAAGTCAAATCAACTGATAAGAGAAAAGAGGGAAGTACTAGAGACGCTGAAGAACAGTTGATCAAAATTATGAAAGAAATTAACAAGAGCACAGATAACAGGTTGGATAAATGTATTATAGACATTAACCAAAAATTCAAAGTGGTAGATGAAAGAATTGAGCATATAATCAAGGAGCAGCGTGCAGTGGCTCAAAATTAGGAAAGAAGAGTCACCACTGGGGAAGTAGCCATAGTAAGTCAAAGTAAATTTACTAAAGAATTACAAGAGGATGTTAAAATTTTAGATATAGGTTTTTGGCAAGAAGACTGTAAAATGTAATGTGTCGATCTTCAATGTCAATAAAAATGTAGATGGCTTAATCTAATAGAATATCTTCAGTAGAAACAAATACCAAAGAGATATTCACAAAAGTAGCTAGTATTCAGAAAGACATCACTGATTTTATTAATAGAGGTACTAATATCTTTGCTGAAAGAGTTGAAAAGAAATTAGATTAAAAGTTAAAAGATATTATTTATGTAAATAATAGCAGAAACAATACAAATGAAGACCAATAATTAAAATTTTGTACATTACATAATTTTTGGCAAAAGAGAAACTTCATTCTACAGCTTAAGTGAAACAGTTCCAAGGTCTATTACCAAAAATGGAACAAAAGGAGGAAGATGGGAAGTGCTACAAGCAGAAGGAATGAGGTGCTCTTTCATGAGGAATGAGAGCTGGCGAATCATGTGAAACGTACAACGAATTTATTAAAAAATTCTTAGATAAGTACTTATCTAGCAGTACTCAAACCAATGTTAGAAACAGCAACTTTCAGCGGAGAAACTTCTTAGGCGATAGGTATGACAGCAAATTTTCTGTTACAAGAACTTGTATTTATATAAACCACTAAGTGAGGGACACCTATACTATTGGTCAAACTACCAGTGAGTGTTCAGAAAAAATTAATAGGGACATCGAACAAGAAAACAGAATATATTTAAAAGCTTCAAAACAGCTGAATGCAATTCCAGGGGAGGAAACATCCAGTAATGACTGGAGAGAAGTAAATTTGAGATCGATAGAAAGTAATAATTGGTGGGACAAAACAGAAACTATAATGAGCAGAGGGAATGTAATAGAAATCAGAATGGGAAAGACAATGAGAGACATGGCAATGGTTTCCACAGACAGGTCTAAGAGACTGGAACCAAGAAGATAATAATAATCACAGTAACAGGCAACATCAAGAACAAAATATGAGATGTAATGATGACAGGACAGAAAGAAACCACGAAAGGGAGACCAGGAAAGGGAAAACTAGTAAGGATGTTGTGTGAGGTCCGAACACATGCTCAGATAAGTGACAGACCATTGACTATGAAGAGGTTCATAAGGATAAGTCTTGGAGATATTACAGAAGGTAATAGTAAAGAGGTATACCAAACGACTGTAGATGTGAAAATTAGCGGAATTAAAGCAACTGTTTTACTGATACAGGTAGTAAAAGTTATAGGTACAATAGGAGGGAGAAGTTAGAAAATAAACGATCAATTGTTATTAGAGGTAAATGTTCAAGGAATTTTATTGGATGCTAGTGCTATGGTGGTCCCAAATCTTTGTATTGGATTGATTATAGGGACACATTTGTTGGTGGACAGGCAAAAATTACAGACTTAGGAAAGTGTAGTATGACCCCAATGGTGAATAGTACTCAGAGAGAAATTAGGTTCGGTAACATGGTTAGTGCCAAAGTGAAAGCACAGGATAAGTACTATCTAAAAATGATGCATGAGTGTTTTCAGTGGGAAGTAGATAAAGAGGAAGGTACTCCACAGCAGAAAGGGAATCAGAATCTGAGTGACATTGGTTCAGAGATAGTAAATGACATAAAGAATAAAGTAAAGAATACTAATGTTTTTGATACAGATGGAAAAAGAGAGCTAAAATGTGTTGTTAAAATATAAAGAAGAATTTTCCGATAGACCAGGATTAATGAAGTGATAACCTTATTAATTTAAAGTCAAGCCACATCAACCTTTCAAGTGGAAACCACTTTCCAGTTTTCAAAAAGGAGGCCACAGGTATGGAAGTACAGAGTATATTGTCTTTACAGATTATGGAGAGATCAACCAGTCAGTACCATTACCCACTAGTTTACATTATTAAAAAAGTTGGTTCAGGACAAGTTACATTGGATGCTGGGGTAGGAAATAACGTGATAGAACCTGAGAATGATATACCAGAAACTTCAGAGGAATTATTGCACAAATCTTAGGGTGCTATCCAGTCTGGACCTAACTGGTTTTTGGCTGATAAAATTAGTTCAAAATTGTAGGAAATTTACAGCTTTTATGTATAAGGGCAGATGCTATCAGTTCAAGGTACTGCCATTTGAACTAAATATTTCAGTGGGCACATTTATGAGGGTCTTATATTCCATACATGCAGAGGAGCTGTTATCTAAAACCACTCGATACATGGACGACATTTTAACTGCAACCAGCAATTGGCAGAAACTGAATCGAACATTGGAGGAAGTACTGAAGGCCTTCCAAAGAGGTAATGTTATATTTAACTTATCCATATCCAAATTTGGAAAATCGGAAATACAGTTTCTGGGGCATGGTATACCAGCAGAAGGTATCAAGTATTCTGCTAAAGTAGAAGCTGTCAAGGGATTACTGCAACCAGGGAATAAGAAACAACTGAAGTCTTTTTTTAGTCTCTGTAATTCTTATTGCAAGCTTGGGAGCGAAAAGCTACTAAATGCAACAGCTATTTTGACTTTAACTAAGAAGAATGTAGCATGGTTATGGACAGAGCAGTGTCAGAAACAATTTGATAATATTAAGGAGGCTCTCTGTAAAGGTGGAAAACTCTTTCACCCAAGCTTAGGTAGGAGTGTTGTGTATCTTCTAACAGTTCCGATTTTGGAATTGGAGCACATCCATTCAAAGTAACTGAGCCTGAGAATTTTGTGGAACAGAGACCAATTACTTTTGCTAGCAGACAGTTAACTAAGTGTGAGTGGTACTAAACAGTTACTGAAAAAAAAGCTATTAGCAGTTGTGTAGCCCTTGAAAAAGTTCCGACACTATTTGATATGTACAAAAGTTAACATATTCACAGACCATAATACACTGTCATTTATTAAGAGTTGTAGACTGAGACATGGTAGACTTACCAGATGGGCAATTTCTCTTCAAGAATTCCAATTTGATATAAGTTATAGTACTGGCAAGGACAATGTAGTGGCAAATGTATTGTCATAACTGCCATTAGGAATGGAACAAGAGGAACACAATGAATCAGATTCCAGGGAAATGTTTGTTTTACATAAACAGGGAAGAGCAAAAGAAATAAGGTTCCAAAAATCTTGAGAAATATCAAAAAGGAAGAAGAAAAAATCTGATTTTGCTTGTCGTAAAGCAGAAGTGGGAAGAAAATCAGGAGCCCAAAATAAGGGAATATTAACTGACATAAAAAAGGGTATTGTACTGCAGAACCAATTTCGTGTGGATAGGAAGTTATGCTTACCTGAACATACAGGGTGATTTAAAAAGAATACCCCAAATTTAAAAATGTGTATTTAATGAAAGAAACATAATATAACCTTCTGTTATAAATCATTACAAAGAGTATTTAAAAAGGTTTTTTTCACTCAAAAACAAGTTCAGAGATGTTCAATATGGACCCCTCCAGACACTCGAGCAATATCAACCCGATACTCCAACTCGTTCCACACTCTCTGTAGCATATCAGGCGTAACAGTTTGGATAGCTGCTGTTATTTCTCGTTTCAAATCATCAATGGTGGCTGGGAGAGGTGGCCGAAACACCATATCCTTAACATACCCCCATAAGAAAAAATCGCAGGGGGTAAGATCAGGGCTTCTTGGAGGCCAGTGATGAAGTGCTCTGTCACGGGCTGCCTGGCGGCCGATCCATCGCCTCGGGTAGTTGACGTTCAGGTAGTTATGGACAGATAAGTGCCAATGTGGTGGCGCTCCATCCTGCTGAAATATGAATTGTTGTGCTTCTTGTTCGAGCTGAGGGAACAGCCAATTCTCTAACATCTCCAGATACTGTAGTCCAGTTACAGTAGCACCTTCGAAGAAAAAGGGACCAAAAACTTTATTGGCTGAAATGGCACAGAAAACGTTCACCTTAGGCGAGTCACGTTCATACTGAGTTGTTTCCTGAGGATTCTCAGTGCCCCATATACAGACATTGTGACGGTTGACTTTCCCGTTAGTGTGGAAAGTTGCTTCATCACTAAACACAATCTTTGAAACGAAAGATTCATCTGTTTCCATTTGAGCAAGGATAAAATCACAGAAATCGATTCTTTTAATCTTATCAGCTGCAGACAGTGCTTGAACCAATTTCAGACGATAAGGTTTCATAACTAACCTTTTTCGTAGGACTCTCCATACAGTTGATTGTGGAATTTGCAGCTCTCTGCTACCTCTGCGAGTCGATTTTCCTGGGCTGCGAACAAATGCTTGCTGGATGCGTGCTACATTTTCATCACTCGTTCTCGGCCGTCCAGAACTTTTCCCTTTGCACAAACATCCATTCTCTGTAAACTGTTTATACCAACGTTTGTAAGTAGGCTGTTTAGGTTTTCTTATTGGTAACGCCACGTAGCGCTCTGTATAAAAATCACTGGCTGTGCTGTGTGCAGTCTGTGGCTGGTTTGCATTGTTGTCTGCCATTGCAGTGTTGGGCAGCGGCAGCTGGATGTGAACAGCGCGTAGTGTTGCGCAGTTGGAGGTGGGCCGCCAGCAGTGGTGGATGTGGGGAGAGAGATGGCGGAGTTTTGAAATTTGTCATGAACTGCTATATATATTATGACTATTAAGGTAAATACATTGTTTGTTCTCTATTAAAATCTTTCATTTGCTAACTACGCCTATCAGTAGTTAGTGCCTTCTGTAGTTTGAATCTTTTATTTAGCTGGCAGTAGTGGCGCTCGCTGTTTTGCAGTAGCTTGAGTAGCGAAGATTTTTGTGAGGTAAGTGATTTGTGAAAGGGCCATTCTTTTGTAGGGATTTTTGAAAGTCAGATTGCGTTGCGCTAAAAATATTGTGTGTCAGGTTAAGCCCAGTCACGTATATAATTTCTCTAAGGGGACTTTTCATATGTCGACCCTTAGCCAAGGATACCTCACTGGAATCTTCTGATTTTTTTCTTGTAGTTTGTGTAATTAGTGTAGCCTTTGTTTATTGCCAGCGCGTAATTATAGAGAGAATTTCCATTGTAGATGTAGTTTTTTTTGTTGTACAGTAAAACATTTGTGGCATGCATGTAGATTTGCACCAAGTATTTCCCAGCTGCACTTGCAATTAAGTAGACATTATTTCCATTGCTATGTTATTTTATTTTGCTCTTCAAATTGTGCTTTTCTGTGTTATCGTGTGAAATATTGTGACAATATTGGCGTGTGAAAAACTAAGACTAGGCTCCAAAGTAAACTAAGAAATGACAGTGAAGACGAAAGCAGCGTGTTAGCGCCATCGTGTAATGAATTAACTAATGTTCAACATAGTAATTTGGTAATTGTGCATAGGGAAATGGAGCGGGCGGCAAACAATGGTGTAGGCAGTGAAACAATTAGTGAACAGGGAAGCATTATCGATCGATCGGTCGGCAATAGCTCGCCTCAGGAATCCGAAATGACAGGACACAGTTTTGCAAATACTGTAGATTCAGGTTTTGCGTCCTCACCGTTTTCTCAAATAAGTCAAGACACATTTTCTGCTTGTCAAAATGTGAATGTTGCCGGTGCAAATGCACTGCCGAAAAGCGTAGAGGAACAGATTCCAGACACTAATGCATTGTTATTACAGCTAATGCAACAAATGAAACAACACCAGAGACAAACACAGCAACAGTTAGACACAATGGAACAAAATCTTCAAAAGGTAGACACAATGTAACAACACCAGAGACAAACACAGCAACAGTTAGACGAAATGGAAGAAAAGCTTCAAAAGTTAGACTCATTGGAACAAACTCTTGAACAAACACGTGAAGATTTAACTACTGAGTTACATAACATTGAATCGAAATGTCAAAATGTCTGTAATGACGTAAAAACACAAATTTGTGAGCATTTTCAACCTATTTTTTCGCGGCATGAAAATGCATTACAGAATCACGAAGCAGCCATAAAAGAACTGCAAACTATTGTTCATGAAAATCATGAGACCTTGCAAGCTAAATTTGACTCAGTTGCATCTACCGATTCGGTTACGCAACTTGCAAAAACTCAGGAAAACTTGAAGGACACAGTAGATTTGATTTCAACACAAATGGACACTCTGAAACTTGGTTCAGAAAAACACACTGAGGAAATGTGTTCACTATCGGAGAAAGTAGCCGAACTTTCGGATCAGGTCACTAACTTATCTACAAAGGTAGATGATGATCTGAATGATACAAGACCTGTAGCCTTCACTGACACAGAAGAGTATGAACAAATTAGAAAATTCAAACAAAATCAAAATCAAATCAATACACAGTACAAAAGAGAAATCCGGGAAGTAAAAGATCAGTTGACGCAGGTAATACAAGAATTACATATTTCAGAGGACACTCGCACTCCAGTACGGGAAGAGGGACATAGAAATACGGAACAACCACAAAATAATAACACAGGACACTTCGGAAATTATGAAAGAAATTGGCAAGGTGCATTGGATTTTGAGATGGAACCGCTGACACGACGCAACAATGACCGATATGCTACTCGCCGACACGATGATTTTGACTATAAGCTGTTCATTACTACACGTAAATTCAAAACGTTTAAGAATTCTGCCAACGACATTCATCCACAAGCGTGGCTCCATCAATTCTCTCATTGTTTTCCTCCCAACTGGTCATTGGAGCACAGGTTAGAATTTATGTGTGGCTACTTGGAGAATGAACCAGCTGTAAGAATGCGATCGGTCATTCACAATTGTCACAGTGAAGGAGATTTTTATCATGCCTTCCTCTCAGCATATTGGTCTCAAGCTACACAAGACCGAGTAAAACATAGTATCATAATGATGAAACATTTCGAACAATCTGAATTTTCCAGTCTTGTGAAATATTTTGAAGACATGTTGCACAAGAATCAGTACCTGACAAACCCATACAGCCCCACAGAACTCATCTGCATTTGCTTACTCAAATTGCCTGAACATTTACGACATATTATTTTGGCAGGACGTTGCAAAGACGACATTGAAGCTTTTCAGGGACTCCTACAAGAATTAGAAATTGACACAGACAGTCGCGGGATGCGAAAACAGGAAAACAATCACTACAGGTCACATCCGTCACAATTCCGTGACGACAGAAACAATAACTGGACACGACAAGTCTATTCTTACAACGCAAATCGTGACCAAAACAGACACCACCCATATGACAACCACTGGCAGAGTAATAATAGTTACAGAGAACGATCGCATTTCCGTAGTAATGACTATCACAGAGACAATCAGAGAAACAGACAATATGGGAACCAAAACAATTATTATCAAGGGAGGCAGAATAACTTCAGACGCAACAGTTCGGCGCACAGTTACGATTCAGGGAGAAATTCTCCACCACGTGATGGACAAGAAAGAAATTATGAAATCTACCGACAGGACGACAGACGAGATAATCATAACGACAGACCTGAATTTCATCAGAACTGGCGGGATTCAAACAGAGCAGGGCGCTTTCGACAACGTGAATTTGTAGAAGCTAGGTCTCCTAATCCCAATAACGGCGCGCGCCAACAAAGGGACAGACAATGACTCGCACAGCAGGCAGCCACGTGCGCCCGTTGGCTCCGAGAAAAATAACGTAAGACGCTAGCCTTGAGAAAAATTTCAGCATTCTTTACCGATGTATACAACATGATAATTGCTTTGAAGTTGAAACTCTGTGCACTAGGAAGAGTAAAGGTTTACACCACAGTTCACATGTAAAACCGTTTATTGAAAGATAATCTGCTTTTTAACTTTGTCTTTGCCATAAAACGTTTCACTTCAGGTTACTAGTATGCTTTGTCAGACTTAAGAAACTGTTAACATGCAACAATATTTGAAGTTAAATATCCAGTCAAGAACCAAGAAAACTTATTTAAACAGAAATTATTGCGAACAGACGACACAGTGTAATTGTGTGTGTACATTCTTGCTTGTCAGTTGCACGATTACATAACGACTATAAGGCTCACATACTTAGAACATTTACCAGTACTGCTAATGAGATTTTAATGCAACATTTTGGTTTACTTGAAATTTGGTGTGTCATGAGGTAAGTACATTGACTTCTGCAGAACTTAGCTTTCGGAGGACAATAACTACGACACTTCCACAGAGATTATCTCACAACAAGACGCACAGTTTAGCGCTACAGTACACGTATTTGAGTGATTAATTTCGCACTTAAAACATTTATTTTTTTAAGATACTTGAAGTACAATGATACAAGGGTTTTCCGTGATATCTTTCATTCCATTGCTGTAATCTGTAACACCTGAGGGTATAACTACATTAATCCTCAGGGGGGTACACACTTACTTTGTGTACCATGTGTTTGGCAAGCACAAGGAGCCCTAGCTAATATGGTATTTGCTTATACAACTTTACACATCGGTACCATATTTCTCTAACACAGAATTACACAGCTATCTGATTATTTGACAGAGAAACAAACATTCTTTTTATTACATCAGTGACACATGTTTACGCAATTACACAGTTGGATAACTTCACACTTATGAAACTGTATTTTGTCTATACTTTGTAAACTGTTCATATTTTTTCGGAACCATTGTGATACTATGAGAGCTTTGAATGATGTATTTGGTATAGGATCACGATTTTTAAAGTGCGTTTGAGGCAGATGACACTTTTGACATGAGCAGAGAATTTTTTTTAGGTTTTGAAATTATTGGAGGATGCTACGACGATTTTGAGATTTGACTGAGGTGTTATGACGTTATTATTATGACGATGATGTGTATTATGCTGTTGAGGTAAGTTTATGATCAATGAGATGATGCTATATGAGGAATTTGATTATGCTACGTATTTATTACAATGAAATATTGAAGAATGTCTACGAATATGTATATGTGTAATAAGGTAAGAAATAATGAGTAGTGGTTAGGGACTCTGGTTTGTGAAAAAGGTTGTTGGAAACCAAGAATCGTCCTTTAAGAGTTATGAAATGTGTATAAATGCGTGAATGTATCACAATGCTGGCGAAAATTTTTTGGACACTGTTATATTCATAAGATTTTGTTTCTACACATTTGTAACGCAAATTTTCGACCTGTGATTTTTATATGAGACTGTCACTGTAGCGGAAACTGGTGTCGTAAATATTTTGGTAAGAAAGTTAAGTGACCACCTGCACGTAATGCGTCGTGGGCACCCAGCTGGGCGACAGTCGCCTGAAAAAAAAAGCCATTAGCGTGTGCCTTTCAGAGGTACAGGTGAAAAAAAAAGGGAGGCCATTATCCTCGCTATTGACATTCCTTTGTAGAAAGCATCGCAAATACGACACGCTCATAACTTGGAAACGTTCTTACATCTGCACACCTGATTAGGACAAGTGTCTATCTACGAGAATTGAGAGAATTTCTAGTAACTTATGAAATGCCTTATGATTACTGAATGATTATTTTATGCTTTACTTTGTACATAGTTGCTTATTTCATTTGATATCTGGTTTCCAGTTGTCTTGCAGCATTGGTTTCATAATATAAAATTAAATGCATTTCCTAATGTGAACACTTCCTGTCAACAGATCTATTAAATAATTATTTTATGACCCACATTCTTCGAAAAAGGAGCTCTTGGAATGGAAAGAACAATAAGAAGGGACTAATAACAGTAACTGCATATACCATTTTCTTTTCAAGTACTTGGTAACTTTTATGGTAGAATAACTTCTTGTGGTGCACCACTTTAATTACATAGACATTAAGATGTGAATATACATTTCCCTTATCTGCATTGTTGTCTTTAGTGTACTATTTTTTTCTGCTTGAGCTTTGTCATGTTTAGGTACTAGTCATATCATTTGCTGCTGCTGTTTGCCAGGCATAGTCTACTGAATTTTAATTTGTGTTACTCTGCTAAGCCAGTTTACTACTGATTTATTTTTCTTGTTTGCTGCTCATTGCCTAATATTAGTTGTAATTTATGCTGCTTGCTTTGCAAATCTGCATTTTTTGTCATTCCTGTTTGTGTTAATTGTTTTGTGCTGCTGCATTGCCTCGTCCCTTAGTTTAGCATCTGAGCTCAGTAGATTTAAGTTAGCTTAAGAGGGGGTAGCCTATAAGAGAATGAGTTGCGATTAATTTGAAGAAATGCACCGAGAGACTATACAAGAAAAGTACAGAAAGCAGATATAGATAGGACTTTTGGAAATAATGAAGAACGAAGGGAGATCTCCGAGAAGTAAAGAAAGTTTTGTTTGCAAAATGCTGCTGTAAAAGAAACCCTGTCCTTTCCTTGTGTTATCCCACTATGTGTTTGTGTACTCTTGTATATTTGTGTTTTTCCTGTCTTTATGTGTTTAGCTGATGTTGTTCTGTTGTAGAATTTTTCTAATACTGTGTTATTTACTTTGTAAAGATGTTTAGACATTATTTATTCTGTTTTGTTTTCATGCTCATGTGTGAAGTTGATGTTTCGAAAGTTATTCTGATCTTTTGTGTATGTACTTATGTCATAATTCCTGTAGTATATGTTTATTTCTATTCTTTTGTAAAGCCCCTATTACTACAAATGTTATCTGTATTGTTATGTTCTTTAATGATGTATTTTGTACCTTTGTAATTGTATTCTTATGTTATAAAATTGTAATTGACACCAGTTCATCAAATTAAGTAACTTGTCAGTTACATTTCACTGCACACGTTTCTGTTGGTCATAGTATATGGACAATATGTGAGAAGTGGGGACTGATTGTGTTTGCACATGTGTTAATAATTCAGCAAGGGACTGGATAACAGCATTGCTGGTTCCAAGGACAATTCCAAAAACTTTGTGAGTGCACAAGTGATGGTTATGGACTTGCTACATTATCCGCAAGACTCTTCAATGGGGATTGTGCACCTGCACAGTCAAACATGGGTGCTGGCCATCTCTACAAGGGCTACAGTGGGTCTACACCTTTGATGACTCACCAATACCATTATTTCTACAAGGACTACAGTGGGTCTGCACCTCTGGTGGCCCACCAGTACCGTAATCTCTACCAGGACTACAGTGGGTCTGCACTGTGATGACCTACCTACCAATACTTTTCAAAATTTCGACTGACTCTGCTGTGGGTTTGCTCTGTTGTGGACCAATACCTGTCTGCATGTCAAGAGTCAGCACTGTCTTTCCGTTGGAAAGACAACACTATTTCTTCAAGATTGCATGGAAATCCACTACTTCCGTGTGCATTTTCTTTTACTACTCAGATTTTGAGAAAAACACTGCAATGTTATTGTGATGAATAATCAGGACTGTCTTTACGGACTGTGAGAAAATTTTAGCTTTTGACCAACATTGTATCAATAAGCGTGTGCCTTTGATTTCTTTGTTATTGTAATTCTGAAAAATTTTATCAAATCATTATTGGCCACTGCCCAAAACAATTTGTAAAATTTTTTGTGGGCAGCATGGGGGCTATGTAAGTAGGCTGTTTAGGTTTTCTTATTGGTAACGCCACGTAGCGCTCTGTATAAAAATCACTGGCTGTGCTGTGTGCAGTCTGTGGCTGGTTTGCATTGTTGTCTGCCATTGCAGTGTTGGGCAGCGGCAGCTGGATGTGAACAGCGTGTAGCGTTGCGCAGTTGGAGGTGAGCCGCCAGCAGTGGTGGATGTGGGGAGAGAGATGGCGGAGTTTTGAAATTTGTCATGAACTGCTATATATATTATGACTATTAAGGTAAATACATTGTTTGTTCTCTATTAAAATCTTTCATTTGCTAACTACGCCTATCAGTAGTTAGTGCCTTCTGTAGTTTGAATCTTTTATTTAGCTGGCAGTAGTGGCGCTCGCTGTTTTGCAGTAGCTTGAGTAGCGAAGATTTTTGTGAGGTAAGTGATTTGTGAAAGGTATAGGTTAATGTTAGTCAGGGCCATTCTATTGTAGGGATTTTTGAAAGTCAGATTGCGTTGTGCTAAAAATATTGTGTGTCAGGTTAAGCCCAGTCACGTATATAATTTTTCTAAGGGGACGTTTCACGTTTAATACACCACCTATCAGGAGGTTTAACACCATACTTCGTTCGAAATGCACGTTGAACAACTGTCGTCGATTCACTTCTGCCGTACTCAATAACACAAAAAGCTTTCTGTTGAGCGGTCGCCATCTTAGCATCAACTGACGCTGACGCCTAGTCAACAGCGCCTCAAGCGAACAAATGTACAACTAAATGAAACTTTATAGCTCCCTTAATTCGCCGACAGATAGTGCTTAGCTCTGCCTTTTGTCGTTGCAGAGTTTTAAATTCCTAAAGTTGTGATATTATTTTTGAATCACCCTGTATTATGGAGGTGTTCATAAAGCACATACACATGGGCTATGGTCATTTTAGACCCAAGTCCACGAATCAGCTTGGTCTTACAAAGTATCACTCGTGCGAAACTCAGCTTGCCCTTTTCTCGCATGATGTAGTGAGAACTATGGATAAAGGGCAAAAGGTAGATTCCATATTTCTAAATGTCCGGGAAGCATTTGACACAGTGCCCCATACCGGCTGTTAATCAAGGTACAAGCATATGGAATAATTTCACGGATAAGTGACTGGCTTGAAGACTTCTTAAAAAATAGAACCCACTATGTTGTCCTCGATGGGAGCGTTCATCAGAGACAATGGTTTCGTCAGGAATGCCATAGGGAACTGTGATAGGACCAGTGCTTTTTTCTTTGTACATAAATGATTTGGCGGACAGGCTGGGTAGCAATCTGCGGTTGTTGTGATGTATGGCAAGGTGTCGAAGTTGAGTGACTGTAGGAAGATACAAGACGACTTAGACAAAATTTTCAGTTGGTGTGATTAATGGCACCTAGACCTAAATGTGAATGGAAGTAAGTTAATGTGGATGAGTAGGAAGCTCAAATCTTTTGTGTTCGGATGCAGTATTACTAGTGTACTGCTTGACACACTCAAGTCTTTTCAATATCTGGGCAAAATGTTGCAAAGCAATGTGAGGCGGAACGAGCCTTTGAGTGCTGTGGTAGGGAAGGCGAGTGGTCGACTTCGGTTTATTTTGGGAATTTTAGTAAAGAGTTCTTCACCTGTAAAGGAGACAGCATATATGACACCGGTGCAGAAATCCCTGGGGGAAGGTGACGTCCTTTTCGTGAAAAACTATCAAGAAAATTCAGAGAACAAGCATTTGAAGCTGACTGCTGAACGAGTCTATTGCCGTCAACAAACATTGCGCAAAACGACCCCAAATATAAATTATGGGAAATTAGGTCTCATACTGAGATATATAGATAGTCGTTTTTCCCTCATTCTATTGGCGAGTGGTACAGGTAAGGAAATGATAAGTAGTGGTACACAGTACCCTCTGCCATGCACCGTATGGTGGCTTGCTGAGTATCTATTTAGACGTAGATGTAGGTGTAGAAAACATAGACATTAGTATTGTACTTCCAGAATCTAATGGCGCTGCAATGGCTCTGCAAGGGGACATAAAACTATGAGCGCATCTCCACATAACAGGTACGAAGAATTGCTATTCGGCCGCTCACTACATCAATTCAAGGACAGACTGGCTTAGTTATCGCAAAATTCGGGTGAGAAAGCGTGACCAGTATGCCCCTTATACCACCAATTACAGACTCGCTGGCTCAACTGAAGCTGAGACATTCCTACATGTTTAGTATGAGTGGGCGGGGGGGGGGGGGGGTTGGAAAATGCATTGTCCCTATACTGAATATTGTAAACATGTCTGTGATACTTTTAGTACTGTTGTAAATAATACCCTTTTACAGGATACTGGAGATGAAGCAAACAAATTTAATGGAATAAATAAAATTCCCAGAATTACTATACTTTAAAATTTCATATAGTTAAATAATGAACCTTAAATGCTGTGTTATAGGCTTTACCAGGAGTACAAACTATTGGATAAAGGATTAAAGTGTACTGTCGAAACTGGATCCCACATTACGGAACAAAAACAACTAATAGCATCTGCGAAAGTAGTACTAGACTTAGTAGACTTAGCTATAAAACAACACAGTGTAATTACCATCAAAATAGCGAATGCAACGGAAAGAGAGCTGCAAATCAGGGAAAGATACAATACCTATTCATATAACAAACCATTACGCCAAATTAATGAAAAATTGACGAATAACAACGTCCTAGCAATTAAATCACATAAAAGCAATAATCTAGTTATCGCAACCAGAAAAGATTACATACAAGAAGTTAACGGTTCCTTTGGTAGCAATGGTATCACATAAATAAATAGAAACCCCACAAACACATTTGCTGCCCAAACAAAGAAAACAATAAAAGCATGTCATACAATACTTACAGAATATGAAAGAAGGACATGTATACTAATGAAGCCTAAAACACCACAGATCCACACACACCCTAAGATACAAAACCAGATTGTTCCCATATGTCCTGCAGTAGGCAATGTTAACAGTCTCACATACTATATAAGGAATATATTAAACATCTTCCTTAATAAATTTTACACGTATGACAAAAAATATACGATAAGGAATTCCAAAACATTAGCTAAAAACATCAAAGACATAAAAATACCCCCCAATGCAAGATTTGTATCTTTCAACATTACTACACTATACGCAAACATCAGGATCCAGGAAACAACAGACATCAGAGATAAAAACCAATTTAGATATAGAAAATCTCAATCCAAGTAACTACAGAAATTTTACAACTCACAAAATGAAAAAAATAAACTAATAAAATATGTACAGTAAAAGATGGAGTCGCATTGGGATGTAGCATTGTTGGAACCGTAGCTGACATATTCCTTAACAGTTGGAAGAAAAATTCTTCGATCCAAAAAAAAAAAAAAAAATATATAAAAAAGCAAGAAATAAAAAAATCTTATACTACTATTGATACGGAGACAATACTTTAACACTTATGGAAGGTCACTTATGGAAGGTAACCTTAATGACACAGATGAAATACATAAAGTACCGAATCAATTACACCCCAAACTCAAATTTATCACAGAACACGAAACTAACAAAACAAGTAAGTTTCTCGACTTAACCATTAAAAACAAGAAGCACAAACATCGCTAAGAAATTTACAGAAAGCCTACCACAACAGACTGTATTGTCAGTACACACTCATGTCATCGCAAAGCCCACATCCTCCTATTCTTCCACACAATGCTTAACAGATTAATTAATTTTCCACTAGAAGACGAAGAAGTTCAAAAGGAAATAAAAATCTTAGAATAAATAGCTCAGCGACCGATTGTGTCACCAACATACTTCCACAATACTGTCGGTTTCAAGTTAGCAGATTCCAGCGCTTTCTCCTCAATGTCCTCCATAAAAATTAAATCACAAAGACGTGGCGACGGTACAGCTCTGTGTGACACATCGATATCGCGTTGTGGAACGACTGCGCAGCCATAGATTTAGTTTCCATGCATATGTTACACCTCTTTGCCGCCTATCAACGTCTCTGGCGCCTTGTGTATCTTTGGCCGCACACGCAGTGGTGCGGTCCACGAGTTTACAAGGACGGAGCAAGTGCTAGAGCGTCAGTCACCTCGGCTCACTCTGAAGGTGGGTGGACGGCATTCAGCCGAAATGTTAGAACAAGAAGCAGAATTTATGCGGCTGCACTCCCGTAACTTTATGGAACAGTCTTTTCGCCGCGAAAACATGAAGATGCACAACAACAAAATTATTTAAAAAATAAAAGTATAACACAAAAATCTCATCTAAAACTAAAACAATTTCCAGGCAAAAACATAATTAGAAGCAAACCAATAAAAATAACAGAATTCCCACACATCACTTAATTATAATCGTAACTATGTAAACATCTGATATTGCTGATCCACTGTCATCCAAGCTGTGAAGAGAAAAAAATCGTGCATAAAAACTGACTGAATTCAGATACACGTCTCCAACGTACACCTAACAGAGACTAATAATTCTAAAAAGACAGGACATGGCAGCAATGACATTACAAGTAAGGTAAAAATGCCAAACGAATCTGTTATAACATTTCTTATCATAGCTACAGACCATTACATTAAGACCATCAGTTACTTATGTACAGTGTACTTACATAATATCTGATGATGACAATAAGCCAAAAGCGGCTCACCGTGAGTGATTTGTAAAATAAAGGCATTTAGGGAGTAGTGCAGTTAGCTGATACTCAAAATAATTATGTCATTAGAGGACATATTTAGCATTCTGACCCCAAAGAACAAAAAGTATTATTAGACTTACTTATGAAAATATTTCCCCTGCTATGGGCGCGCCGTGAGATCAGCCTGTGGGTCAACGGATGATAAATACGGCCCTGGTGACATACGAGGGTGAATCAGAAAGTAAGTTACACTTCAAAGTTAGGGCCATTTATTAAATTGCATACACATTTGCAAACCGGCTATGACAATATAGAGGGTAAGTTCACTTTTCCAAAGTTCGAGTCCTCCCTCGGGCATGGGTGTGTGTGTTTGTCCTTAGGATAATTTAGGTTAAGTAGTGTGTAAGCTTAGGGACTGATGACCTTAGCAGTTAAGTCCCATAAGATTTCAAACACATTTGAACAACTTTTCCAAGTAAGTCACAAGAGGCTTTGGACATTTCTCGGAACGGGTAACCAACGTTTCGATTCCGGATGCGTAGAAACCACCTCCAGCGCTACGCGACAACCTGGATACGACTGCTGTCACCACCTCATCGTTTCGGAATCTTCGTCCACCGACATCATCTTGCCTAGCACATGATAATCGCATGGCGCTAGGTCTGGTCTGTATGGAGGATGTTGCCATACCTCCCCCTTGAATCGCTGCAGGAGCCCTGATATTTGGCAAACCGCGTGCAGTGTTGCGTTATCGTGCAACAAAATGACACCGGTGCTCAGTTTTATCCGCCGCTTTTCTTTAATTGCCTTACGCAACGACTGCAACGTTTGACAATACGAAGCATAGTTGATTGTCGTGACTCTCGGCATAAGTTCCACGTGTACCAGCCTCTCCACGTCAAAGAACACTTTCGCCATCACGTCGGTCCACTTTCGTTTTGATGACATGGTGTACGCCCATTTCAACGATGTTCTCTTTATTTTGGGTGGTAAGCGGTGGATCTACATTTCATTCCTTGAGATGACTGGCCGCAGAATCGCGTTGTCCTCCACAGAATACAGTCCCAAAAATGCCAGTGACGATTGGAAACGCTGTCCCTTGTGAACATCAGTGAGCAGCCGTGGGACCGATCTGGCACACAGTTTACGATATCCAAGGTGCTGGCAAACACTGGAGAACACACTGCCATGCGAAATGTTCAGCAGGCTGGTAATTTCCTACAGTGTTGTGCGGCGATTCTCTCTAACGATAAACCCAGACGGTGAACATTTGCAACGGTACTGGACGTTGCTGGCCTGCCTTGGCGATATTCGTCAGTGAGAGCAGTGCGCCCGGCGTCAAATTGCTTACACTATTTTATAATAACTGGAAGAGAGATTGCACGCCCACCATATGCAGCGGTGATCTCACGATGAATTTTCCGTGCAGTTGAGTCGTTTGCTCATAGAAGTCTGAGTGTTGCCCACGCACTTCCAATATGGAGTGAACGTCCAGTTGACGCTCCATTGAGCCTAGCCTGCTCTGCACCTACAAGAGGACTGGATACAACACCACGTATCCTATCATACGTGTCAGCAGTTACTGTCGCGTGCTACACATTGGCCACAGTCACGACAAACAGCGTGCTGTCGCGGCAAGCTAGTGAAACTGACTTTTTGGTTCACCCTCGTATAATACTTCCATAAACTCCTGCGACGGGTCTGATCTAGAAGCTGGCCGTGCCCAGCAGCGCGACTGGCTCGAGCTGCCGGTAATGTGCTGTACTCACCCGTGTCGCGCGTCCAGTAGTTGATGGCCTTGGGGGAGGCCTCGACGTGGCACTGCAGGGCCACGTCCGTGCCGGTGGGCGCCCCCACCAGCTGGTTCGGCACTTGGATCAGCGGGTGGACTGCAATCCAAACAGAAACTGTCATTATTAAGCGGGCTCGACATTTTCGTCACACACTCGCAGCACTGCGCTTTGTTATCTCTGTGGTACC